>NW_007728870.1:104089-106648 GCF_000696425.1 Galeopterus variegatus | reverse complement strand
GGTTTACCCTTGCACTATCTGTCTGGTTGGTACCCAGGTGGTGCTAATTGTTTTATATCACTGCTGAATATATACATTTTCTTCCTTACTAGGCTGTGAATTCTTCATATTTACCACGGCACCTAGCACAGTGACTTGTTGGAAGCAATCCCACATGCATTGGTATAGCACTTAATCATTTCCAAATACTTTCAGGAACATGATCTCTTGGATTTTTTTTTTTTTGTTGTTGTTGTTTGTTTGTTTGTTTTTGCTTGTTTTTCAATTTTTTAATTTATTTTTTATTATTAGCATATTCATTGTTAAAAATCGTGATTTTTCTTTATGCCTTTTACCTGACCTATCACTCTCCAAATGCCCTCCCTCCCTCTCCCCAATCTCAAGTATCCTTAGGTTTGTTTGTTCTCTCCTTCTGAAAGTTCAATGTTTTGTGGTCTCTTCCCTCCTTCCTTCTGTCCTTCCTTTCTTTCTTTCCTTCTTTCTTAGCACCCAGTTATGAGTGATAACATATGGTATTTCTCTTTCCTTGTCTGGTTTATTTCACTTAACATAATTTTCTCCGGACTCATCCAATGGCAGATCTTTTTTTTTGGGGGGGCTGAGTAGTATTCCATTGCGTATATATATACCACATTTTCCTTATCCAGTCATCTATTGATGGACACTTAGGTTGGTTTCATATTTTGGCTATTGCTATTTAAGTGAGCTCTATTTAAGCTTTCAAGATCACAGAAGGCAGATATCCCTTTGATGTGATGATTTCCATTCCTTTGGATATATACCCAGTAGTGGGATATGCTGGATATGGTAGTTTGTCAGTATTTGAAGAAACTCCAATTTGTTTTCCATAATGGCTGTGCTAGTTTACAGTTCCATCAACAGTGTAGAAGAGTTCCCCTTTCCCTGCATCCTCACCAGCATTTGTTATTCTTGGACTTTTTAGTATTGGCCAGTCTAACTGGAGTGAGATGATATCTCAATGTGGTTTTAATTTGCATTTCTCTGATAATTAGTGATGCTGAGCATTTTTCATGTACCTGTTGGCCATTTTTATGTCTTCCTTTAAAAAATGTCTATTCATCTCCTTTGCCCATTTTTAAAAATTAGATTATTTGTTTTATTTGTTTGAGTTCTTCATATATTCTGGATATTAATCCCTTGTCAGATGCATAGTTTACAAATAATTTCTCCCATTCCATAGGGTATCTTTCTGCTCTGTTTATTGTTTCCTTTGCTATACAGAAGGTTTATAGTTTGATATAATCCCATTTATTTATTTTTTCTTTTATTGTTTGTGCTTTTGCAGTATTATTCATAAAGTCTTTGCACAGCTCTTCTTCCTGGAGTGTTTCCTCTATGTTTTCCTTTAGTAATTTTATTGTTTCAGGTCTTATATTTAAGTCTTTAATCCATTTTGAGTTGATTTTGGTGAGAGGTATAGGTCCAGTTTCATTTTCCTGAATATAGATGTCCAGTTTTCCCAGCACCATTTATTGAAGAGGCAGCCTTTTCCCAAATATCTGTTCTTGTTGCCTTTGTCAAAGTCAGTTGGCTGTAAGTATGTGGGTTGATTCCTGGGTTTTCTATTCTGTTCCATTGATCTGAGTGTCCGTTTTTATGCCAGTACCATGCTGTTTTGATTACAAGAGCTTTGTAACATAATTTGAAGTTGGGTAGTGTTTTGCCTTCAGGTCTATTTTTATTTTACTTTTTTGCTTAAAATTGCTTTGGCTATTTGGGGTCTTTTGTTGCTCCAAATGAGTGTTAGGATTGTCTTTTCTATTTCTGTGAAGAATGTCATTGGTATTTTGATAGGGATTGCATTGAATCTGTAGATTGCTTTGGATAGAATTAACATTTTCACAATGTTAATTCTTCCAGTCCAAGAACATGGTATGCTTTCCACCTTTTTGTGTCCTCTTTCATTTTTTTTAGTCTTATAGTTCTCATTGTAGAGATCTTTCATATCCTTCGTTCACTTGATTCTTAGGGGGGTTTTGTGTGTGTGTATATGACTATTGTAAATGAGCTTGCTTTCTTGATTTCTTTCTCTGCTAGTTCATTACTGAAGTATAAAAATGTTACTGATTTTCATGTGTTGATTTTGTATCCTGCAGCATTACTGAAATTTTTAATCAGCTCTAAGAGTTTTTGGTAATGTCTAAGTTTTTTCTATATGTAAGACCATGTCATTTGCAAACAGGGACAGTTTGACTTCATCTTTTCCAATCTGGATGCCCTTTATTTATCTCTCTTTCCTGATTGCTCTGGCTAGTATTTCCAATACTACATTAAATAGGTGTACTGAGAGTGGGCATGCTTGTCTTATTCCTATTCTTAAAGAAAAAGCTGTCAGCTTTTCTCCATTCAGGATGATATTGGCAGTTGGTTTGTCATAAATGGCTTTTATTGTGTTGGGATAATTTCCTTCTATAACTAAATTGCTGATAGTCTTAATCATGAAGTCATGTTGAATTTTGTCAAATGCTTTTTTTGCATCTATTGAAATAATCACATGGTTTTTCTCCTTGATTTTGTTGATGTGGTGTATCACATTTA
>NW_007728870.1:102010-103644 GCF_000696425.1 Galeopterus variegatus | reverse complement strand
GGTTTGTCATAAATGGCTTTTATTGTGTTGGGATAATTTCCTTCTATAACTAAATTGCTGATAGTCTTAATCATGAAGTCATGTTGAATTTTGTCAAATGCTTTTTTTGCATCTATTGAAATAATCACATGGTTTTTCTCCTTGATTTTGTTGATGTGGTGTATCACATTTACTCACTTGCATTTGTCAAATCATCCTTGCATCCCTGGGATGAAACCCAGTTGATCATGGTGTATAATTATTTTTTGATGTGTTGCTGTACTCTGATTCCTAATATTTTGTTAAGGATTTTTGCATCTATGTTCATCAGAGATACTGGACTGTAGTTTTCTTTTTTTGTTGTATCTTTGTTTTGTTTTGGTATCAGTGTGATGAGGGCCTCATAGAATGAGTTTGGCAGAATGGTTACTGTTTCAATTTTTTGAAAAAGTTTGAAGAGAAGTGGTATTAACTTTTTTTTAAAGGTCTGATAGAATTCAGCTGTAAAGCCATCCAGTCCTATACTTTTCTTTGTTGGAAGATTGCTGATTACTGCTTCAATCTCATTGCTTGTTATTGGTCTGTTCAGGTTCTCCATTTCTTCTTGGCTCAGTCTTAGTAGTTGTATGTGTCCAGAAATTTATTCATTTTCTCCAGGTGCCCATATTTGTTGGTGTACAGTTGTTTTTAATAATCTGTAATAATTCTTCATATGTCTGTAATGTCAGTTGTAATGTCTCCCTTTTCATTTCTGATTTTTGTTATTTGCGTCTTCTCTCATCTTTTTTTTTCTTTTTGTTAACCTAGCTAATGGTTTGTCTACTTTATTTATCTTCTTAAAAAAACAATTTTTTTGTTTAATTGATTTTTTTGTATCATCTTTGGGACTCTATTTCATTTAGTTCTGCCCTGATCTTAGTTATTTCTATCTGTCTACTACTTTTAGGTTTGGATTGTTGCTGTCTTTCTAGTTCTTTGAGGTGTAGTATGAGGTTGTTTATTTGATGTCTTTCCATTCTTTTGATGTAAGCATTTATTGCAATAAACTTCCCTTTAGTACTGCTTTTGCAGTATCCCACAAGTTTTGGTATGATGTGTCTTTGTTTTTGTTTATTTCAAGACATTTTTTGATTTCCTTTTTAATTTCTTCTTGGATCCATAGGTCATTCAGGAGTCTGTTGTTTAGTTTCCATGCACGTGTATAGTTTCTAGAGTTTTGCTTGTTATTGATTTCCAGTTTTAATCCATTGTGGTCTGAAAAGACACTTGGAATGATTTCAATTTTTAAAAAATTTGCTGAGACTTTACTTATCACCTAATAACATATCTGTTCTGGAGAATGTTCCATGTGGTGATGAGAAGAATGTGTATTCTGTAGTTGTTCAATGAAATGTTCTGTAGATGTTTGCTGGCTCCAACTGGTTTAAGGTGCAGTTTAAGTCATGTGTGTCTTTGTTGATTTGTTGCCTGGAAGATCTGTCCAATGCTGAGAGAATGGTGCTCAGGTCACCCACTATTAATGTATTAGGGTCTATCACTTTTTTACATCTAAGAGTGTTTGCTTTACATATCTAGGTGCTCCAGTGTTGGATGTGTACATTTTATGATTGTTATGTCTTCTAACTGGATATATCCCTTTATCATTATATAATGGC
>NW_007728870.1:99900-101175 GCF_000696425.1 Galeopterus variegatus | reverse complement strand
TACATATTTATGATTGTTATGTCTTCTAACTGGATATATCCCTTTATCATTATATAATGGCCTTTTTTGTTTCTTTTTATGGTTTTTGATTTGCAGCCTATTTTATCCAATATAAGAATAGTTACTCCTACTCATTTTTGGTTTCCATTTGCATGGGAAATCTTTTTCCACCCCTTCACTTTTACTCTATGTGTGTCTTTATTGGTGAAGTGGTTCTCCTGAATACAGCATTTAGTTAAATCTTGCTGTTTAATCCAATCAGTCAGTTTGTGTCTTCTGAATGGGGAGTTTAATGCATTTATGTTTAGGATTGTTATTGACAAATATTGCTTTACTCCTGTCATTATATTGCTTTTTGTTTAGATACTTTAAATATCATTTGTTCCTTTTTTCCCCTTTCATTTTTCATCTTCAGTGTTAGTTGGACTTTTGAAGTGACATGATTTAGCTTCTTTCTCTTTCTTGTTTGCATTGTTTAATGGCAGGTTTTGCTCTTTCTTCTAAGTCCATGATAGTGATTATCATTTTTCAGATTCCAGATGCAGGACTCCTTTGAGAATTTCTTGCAGAGCTAGTCATGTAGTACTGAACTTTCAAAATTTTTGTTTGTATGGGAAATACATTATTGCTCCCTCATTTTTGAAGGATAACCTTGATGGGTATAGAATTCTTGGCTGGCAATTTTTTCTTTTAGTAATTTGAATATATCATCCCATTTTCTTCTGGCCTACAGGGTTTCAGTTGAGAATTCTGTTGTTATTCTGATGAAGGCTCCCTTACAGTTGACTGGATGCTTTTCTCTTATTGCTTTTACAATTCTCCCTTTTTCTTTGAGTTTTGGCTTGACTATAATGTGTCTTGGAGAGGATGTTTTTGGATTGAATATTACTAGGGATCTTTGGGCTACCTGATTTGAAGGTCTGCATTCTCTCCCTCTACTTGGGAAGTCTTCTGTTACTATTTCTTTAATAGGTTTTTAATTCCTTTTCCTTCCTCCTCCCCTTCTGGAATACCTATGATTTGCATGTTTGTGCACTTGAGGTTGTCTGCTGGCTCTCTTAGATTTTCTTTATTTTTTTAAATTTCTGTTTTCCTTTTTTTTTTTTTTTTTTTTTTTTTTGGTCTGCCTGGGTTATTTCAAAAAGACCATCTCTGAGGTCCGAAATTCTTTCTTCTGCTTGTGCTAGCCTGCTGGTCAAGCTTTCTGTTCTTTTTTTTATTTTATTGAGTGAATCCTTAAATTCTAGGAGTTCTGCTACATTCATTTTTAAGGTA
>NW_007728870.1:97543-99884 GCF_000696425.1 Galeopterus variegatus | reverse complement strand
TAATCTCTTTGTAAATTTCCTCCTTCATATCCTTGATATTTTTTCTTATTTCATTGTTTTCTTTAATTGATTCTTATCTTTTTGAGTTTTCTTCAGATCAATGCTTGGAATTCTTTTTCAGACATCTCAAGAGTTTCTTTCCCTATGGGGTCTGGTACTTGAGAATTACCATATTCCTTAGGTGGTGTCATATCTTTTTGTTTATTTAAAGTTCTAGTATTTTTTCACTGATATTGGTCATCTGGTAGGACACTTGTTTCTTCTATTACTCTGGAGGGAGCTATGAGGGGAAAGACTTCCTCCTCTATTTGTAGGCTCTGCTGGTGCCTCTTCTTGTATCAGTGCAGTCAAGTGTGTGACTGGTTGCCTCAGCTCTTGCTTGGTCAGTGGGTGGGCCTCTCCAGGGCTTGGGTAAGAGCCTGTGGCTGCAGCAGGGGCAGTATATGGGATGGCACTCACCTGGGCTCCTGCTCAGTTGGTGGGTGGGTCTCTCCAGGACTTGGGTGTGCGCCATGGCTGTAGTGGGGGTGGTGTGTGGGACTGGTGCTCACTCGGGCTCTCACTCAATCAGTGGGCTGATCTCCTCCTAAATTAGCAACAGCCGGGAGGTTGATACAGGGACCCAGGCAGAACACATGTCTTTGTAATTGCAAAATGAAAAAAAAGAATGGAGATAAGTGACTTGCCTATATACA
Organism: Galeopterus variegatus; assembly: GCF_000696425.1. NCBI lineage: Eukaryota > Metazoa > Chordata > Mammalia > Dermoptera > Cynocephalidae > Galeopterus > Galeopterus variegatus. The sequence continues at coordinate 99,189 of NW_007728870.1, read as the reverse complement.
TAAATTAATATGTGGCAAACTGGTGCCTAAATCCAGATTTTCAAGTTCTTGTGTACCAGAGGGCTGCAATAATCATTCATTGAATACATGTGTGGACTGTCCATACTGGGTTATTTAACAATTTTTTCTAAAATATTTGATACCATGTCGGAACTTTGTGTCTCATAATGCTCAGGGCTTTCAGAGTCCATTCAGAAAAGTGGAACACTGTCCTAGGGGCCTGATATCAGTTTTCTCATTCACATGAAAAGGAAGAGGAAGAACATATGATTCAGAGAACTAGTTTGTTGAAGAATTAGGGAAATCACAGTAGGTAATTTAGGNGGGGCCTGATATCAGTTTTCTCATTCACATGAAAAGGAAGAGGAAGAACATATGATTCAGAGGAGAACTAGTTTGTTGAAGAATTTAGGTTTATCAATAGTACACTTACATACATAAATTTGTAATGGGAACCAACTAAAGTTTTGAAGTAAAAAAAATATATAAGCCTTACTTATATCATTTTGTATCAAATGGTGGGAACTTAGCATTAAACAAAGTGAACTGAACAGGCAAGAAATCTAACACTTCTTTTGGGGGTGATGGGCATTGTCATTAAAACTTACTGCTGTAAAAAGCTCTAAAACTGTAACATTGGTCATACACAGAGATTTTCTGTCATTCTAGTTCTTTATCTATAAAAGAGTTTAATCTCCTCTTTAGTTTTCATGGAGTTTTTGAATAGAGAACAATAAGGTCCAACTCATTGGGTAACTACTAAGTGATACAAAGGTCTCAGAACTGTTTGCTTTTTTGTGCATATGGACTACGGCCCCATGAGAACCGATGCCAAAATATGTAAGTCTTGATAAGGGACAAAAGCTCTTATTATCTCTCAGATTTCTCCTCATGAAAATCTGTACCTAAGTAAGCATAGACACTCTCTGATAAATTAATTTTCTCCAAGACCTGGAACTATTCCAAGACACATGTTTTTGAGCCAATATTTTACTCAGATGATTTATCCTGGTTTATCTCAGTAAAGTAAATATTTATCAATTTTCTGATCAGCCATGTGTTGATATATTTTGCTTATAGTGATATGTAAGCAAAAGATAAATGTATTTATCTAAAACTACAAAGGTTAGTCTTTGATAATTTGATGAAATCAGACGCAAGTATTCATTTCTTGACATTTTTTCTTTTTCAGTCAGTCTTCAGACCAATAATAAGTTTTTATTTTGAACTACTACCAGTAAAGATGGAAGAACAGNAGTCTTCAGACCAATAATAAGTTTTTATTTTGAACTACTACCAGTAAAGATGGAAGAACAGGCAATCCTAAAATGGATTCTAGAATTAGAAAATGAAATTCTGCAGTAAGAGAAGTTGAAAAATACTTGTAGGACTCTATTTTAGAAATTCAAAAGGCAAGATTTGGCTACTGTAGACCCATCGGGAAAAAAGCTGATTGAATGTATGAGGTTACAGAGAACACAGCTTTCTTCAGAAGGACTGTAATCCACTGAAGAGTTAGGTAATAATAATGGCTTGAGAATTTCTGAGTTTGTTTTTCTCCTGGTAGAGAATACATTCGTCATTTATCTGGCATAAAAGACAGCCCCATTTCTAGGCCTAGAGAATGCTTTTTATTTTATTTTTTT
>NW_007728870.1:69685-96514 GCF_000696425.1 Galeopterus variegatus | reverse complement strand
CACGTATCCTAAAATGTATAAACCTTTCTAGCTTGACTTAACATGTGTTTGGTTTGAAATATGGTATGCATGTAATGGATAACTGGAAGAGATGTGAACAACAATATTCATGACTCAAACATATCAGAATTATAACATACTCATTGATCTCATTGATTTAAAAATAATTTGTTCAGTGCAGTGTGTATTATCTTTACATTAAGTTTATGGCCTTTAGCTGAGTGAGTGAAATTCAGATTCAAATAATTCATCAGTGTTTGTCCTGATAGCAATAGTGAGTAAAAAAGAGACTAAAAACTAGGCAATTTTTCTTGCATATATCTGGGCTCTGTATCACTGTAGATTTAAAAAGTCAAACATTTGAGCTCTATCTGGCCCAACAAAAGCAAGTGTGGCACCGCAGTGTTTATCACCCAACAATCTGTGATTAATCTCGAAATGACCCTCTCTACTTTTCTTTATATGTGGTTTGCCAAATCAATATTAAAACCACATTTGCTTGATCTTTCACATATTTGAGCATTCAAATACTCACAAGTTCACTGGGGATGTAAGACAAACGATTTGAAGGAAAATAGTCCTGGGGCAGGGTGTGTGGAACTGGGTGGAGGAAAGAGGTTGGGTGGGGATTTAGTTGCAATTTGTCTTAGATTCTTCTAAGTCTTTAGCCTTATCCCATACTGGCAAGATATAATAGAATATTTGAGCTGGAAGTGTTCGCTGTGCTGATTTTCTTGATACAAGAGTATTAGCTTTTGTGCTTTAGTAATTCTGAGAATATAGAGATAAACTCAGTTTCTCCCACTATACTCTAACAACACTCGTCTGATACCAATTAATTGATAGCAAGCAATTAATTCTGCAGTGAACTCCATCTGGGTGTCCTCTAATTCAATTCAATTCTGACACTATCTACCTGGAAATAATGTCAGATCCCACGGGCTGAGCGGTCAACCCCACAGGACAACCTCTCACTTAAGACCCCAATTGCAAGTAATAGATTGTCACCTTTACCTCTATTACATTGGCTATAAACTAGGATTTCCATGACCCCCTCTCCTTGGGTTTGACTAATTTGCTAGGATGGCTCAGAGAACTTGGGGAAACACTTATTTATGTTTACTGGTTTATTATAAAGGATGTTACAAAGGATAATAATGAACAGCCAGATGGAAGAGATACATACGGCAAGGTATGTGGAAAGGGGTGCACCATCCTTCTGGAAAATTCTCCTGAAACCCAGCCCTTTTGTTTTTTTTGGAAGCTTTAATATGTAGGCATGATTGATTAAATCATTGGCTATTGGTGATCAACTCAACCTTCAGCCACTCTCCCTTCCTGCCATCCATAAGTTAACTCATTAGCATACAAAAAAGCACACCACTTTGAAGCAGCCCTTTTGTTTTTTTTGGAAGCTTTACTATGTAGGCATGATTGATTCAATCATTGGGTATTGGTGATCAACTCAACCTTCAGCCATTCTCCCTTCCTGCCATCCATAAGTTAACTCATTAGCATACAAAAAAGCACACCACTTTGAAGACTCCAAGAATTTTAGGAGTTATATGCCAAGAAACAAGGGAAGACCAAATATATATTTCACAATATCACAGTAATAAACTCTCAAATTTTCAATGATTTCCAAGGCCTATAACACAATGACTTTACTAGATTTTCTTTCCGTGTTGACTCTACCTAAAACAACTTGAAGAATAAATGTCAAGAATGATAAAAGGAAAAAGTCTTCCTTATATCTGATTGAATTCCTTGCAATTTAGACTCACTTCCTCTTATCTAAGTTTTGATAATGTTCAAGATTAGTCAATCAAGGTTTTCCCAAAAATAATTCTTATTTGAAACAATGGCCATGAAACTGTCAGTGATACCCAATAAGTCTCTCTTCCAAGAATACCATTTTGTTTTTGTCTTTGAATCCATGTACCTATATTTATTCCTTTAATAAGCTTCACATATTAATCTTCTCTGCTCCCTCTTTAATAACTATCTATATTCAAAAATGATAAAAACAAAATTGAACCATTTGCATCTAATTTTTATTACTCACTGGCTTCTACTGCTTGTGACACAGTCAGTGACCTATCATTTTTCTTAAGTATAAAATGTTAATGTAATGAGAATCTGACTTTTAATCATTTCATTTGTAATGCATGCCAAAACTGTCCTCCTACCAAGGACAGGAAGTTGAAAATGTGAAACCAGGTTTACCTTTTCTATGTCCCCTCTATATTCATCATTTTATCCTGAGACAATTGTCCTTTTCTATAACTATGAAACATTGAGGAATAATTCTCTTGTTTCTAGTCTGCAAATATATACTTTATGATCACTACTATGTAAGAATTGCTTTCAAAATACTGTAATTTATTTAAATTCTACCTCTTTTTTGGGGAGATAAGCTGAATTTTATGGGAATATTTTTACTTATTTGTTTTTCTTTTACTTTTTAAAGTCTGAAAATTTTATTGTGATAACTATATCTTTATATTGAAAATCTGAAAAATACAGAAATTGATAAAAAAAAATTTTAATTACATAAAACTCCACAAGGAGAAAATGTTGTCTATCCTTTTAGAAAGAAAATTATGGCCATAGGTGGGTTTAGAAAAGGGTCCTGGAGCCCTTGTCCGGGCAGTGTATTATGTGTTCACTCATTTATCAAATGTTTATTGTATACCTATTATGAGTCAGGCACTACCATGCTGGAAATCTACTCTTGAATGAAAGTGTTTTTCCCTTCATAGAGTTTACAGCCTAATTGGGAACATGGAAGATCAAAAGTAAACAAAGATACATTTAGTATTATTTGACATGAAACACACAAAATAGTTCTATGACTGAAAATAACTGGGTTTAGGGCAAGACCTACTTAGTTAGTGTAGTTGAGGATTACAGGGGAGATAGCAAAGATGAGGACTGGAGGATAAGACAATAGCCCTAAGATTAGCAGAGAAAAGGGCATTTCAGGCAAGAGAAATGATGAGAGTAAACACTTGCAGGTTCTTTCTCTATTGTGTATGCCGAAGGAAATGCAAACAAAAGTTTGTGCCTTTTAACAGAAAAGAGCTTTATTTGGGTTGCACGAGCTAGGATGATCTCAGAACCCAAACCAAGCTATTGGCACAGGTAGGAGTTAACAACTTTTAAGGATCTAGCTACAGGAATTTATACATGTTTAATAGGCGCTGGGTTATTTCTATGGATATTCTTGTGGATATGAGCGTGCATGTACAGTATGGTGTCGTATATGGTACACATGACCCATGTTCTCCTGGGGGTGAAGATTTAAGCATTAAAATGAAGGGGGGGTGGTCATCAAAAGGGGAAATTTCAGGCAGAGTTGAGGCTGGTGCACAGACTCCCTGATCTGGCCCAAACTGGTTTGGATTCATTGGCTGTTTGGCTGGCATTGCTATCACAGAGGTGCCTTTTTGACCAATCAGCATTGAATGAAAGAGAAGAAAGAAGAAAGACTGATTAGTGAGAGAAAGAAATAAATAGGAGTAGCACTTAATCCAAGAGGGGTAGGGGGTTAGCTCTCAGAAACAACCTGTGACCTGGTTGTATAAGGAAATTTGAATGTTTGCCTTTGAATCTGTTATGCTTAGTAACAGCTATTTGATTCCCGTTCGCTGGTCTTCTGAACATGTCACTGATACCTAGCTGGTAGATGGCTGACAGTGCTGATGGTGTTTTGGATCACTTGATCCAGTTACAGTCCACTCATGTGAAATATGCCTGTTTTCACAAAGGTGAACATCAATGGAATTCAGAAAATGTTGCCAAAATGGTGGAAGATGAAGTCATAAAGTTGAATGTTGAGAGAAGAAATGTTCTGGAGTCACCACAGCAGTTTAGTTTAGCTATGTACTATGAATGCTGCCTATCTAAACGCTGTCTATTTCAGTAGATTAAAGCTAATGTGTAGACTCAGTTGATTCTAAGGGATAAATGGAAATATCTTCTTTTTCTTTTAATTTGTACAGGAGAACATGATAACTATTGAAAAAACAGGCTTTATCAAAAAATAAAAACCATATTTATGGGAAATAAGTTGAGGTAGAGAGACTAGTCCAGCTTTTTACTTTGCCTTTTGTATCTGAAGAGACATGGCATATCCAGTAGTTACCAGCATTCTAGATCCTCCTTTAAAATTAGCTCAGGGGAGAATAAATACTTCACATTTCATCGTAGGGAAATACAAGTAATATCCTTAGGTTCATAAGGAACTGCACCTTAAAAATGTTAAGGCCTCAGATCCTTAAGGTCCTAGGAAGTTTTCTGAAGTGATATGACAAGTATGTTAATTGAAACCCAGAATTCCAGTTGCTTCACAAGGGAAATGCTGTGTGAAGACATCCACACTAAATGTTTAAGCTTCAGCTCATGAGGTGGTTTATTCAGCATAAAAATTTTCTGTGGGTCAGAGCAATTGCTGTTTTAGTGCTTCAAATCAAACATACTCTGAGGTTTAAAGATGAAAAAATAAATATTTGCAAACAGTGGTTGAATTAGGGAGACTGTTCACTCTGGTTCTCTTTGAGGATTTTCAAATCTTCTATTTTATTACTATTTTTGAATTTACCAATAAAAACAGTCACCTTGGCCACCAAGAAGGGACTTTAGAAGGAGCTATTATCCAGTTCCATAAATGTTAACAGAAGAGACTTAAAGCCTAAGAGGGTCCTTGAAAGGCCCCACATTTTAACACATATAGTCCCTTTGCAATTGGCTATAGGTCAATAGAAAGGGCATATTGAATAATAGATAAATTGCTTACAATTCTTAGAAACATTCATACTTGATTTAACTATTATAAAAGATGTATTACCAGGATTTTGGGAAAATTTAAAATGTGTCTAAGTTAAAGTTATGTGATTTTTTTTTTTTTAAAGATGACCGGTAAGGGGATCTTAACCCTTGACTTGCTGTTGTCAGCACCACGCTCACCCAAGTGAGCCACAGGCCGGCCCAAAGTTATGTGATCTTTAAAATGTGTGGAAATTTACTTATAGAACAGATTTGACCAGTATAAGGCCTTCTTCATTTGTCTGACAGATTACAAGCTAAACATACCTTACAACTCATGTTTATTCTTTGGGTGGACTCCTTCATGATGTTTTTTGTTTTGACTCATTTATTTTCTGGATCCTATAAAGGAAGAAAGGGAACAATATAAAAATTATTTGAAACTGGGTATTTTATCTCACAGAGTCTCTGTGAAGTAGGTGGGTGGGGGTGGGGAGACAGGAAACAGAAAACATCAGCCAGCCAATTTACCACCTAGAGTTGAAGAGCCTAAAATTGTAACTCTGAAATTCTTTTTTTATGGAACTTTGATTAAGGTAAATCTTAAATCTTCATTGTCTGAAATACTTACATCCCTAAATTAAAAATTACTCAAATATATGGCTAATTCTCAAGGAATTGAGTGAGTCCAACATATAACTACATGAAGGTAGCTCTTTCTTTTGTCTATAGGAATCCAAATTACCTTCTGTTCATATTATTCAAGGTTCTATTTTCTCGGTGTTTATCCCAAAGAATATTAAATGCAGAATATGAAAAATTAGTGTAGAAGGAGACCTCAGAGCATTAGTCCAGTTACTGATTTTCAATTTGTATAATGTGTGAAATGCTTATGGTCTTTCCAGGTCTCTCTAGCAGGAGTGGGGTGGGAGGTGGTTATAGTCCTTTGCTCCATGAATTAGTCTGAGTTCTCCAGAGAAACAGAACCAATACAGTGTACACACACTGTATTGTACACATGCACACACAGTTATGTGTATATGTATTTTAATGTATGTTATTGTATATATCAAGAGATTTATTATAAGAAACCAGCTCAGTTATGGAGGCTGAGAAGTTCCAAGCTGGAGACCCAGGAGAGCTGATTGTATAACTTCTAGCTCTAGTCTGACTCCAAAGGCAAGAGAAGATCGATGACCCAGCTCAAAGACAGTCAGAAAGAGCATATTCTCCCTTACTAAGACTTTTGTTGCATTCAACAGGCCTTCAACAGATTGGTTGAGGCCCACTCACACTGGGGAGGGCAATTTTCTGTATTTAGACTAACAATTCATCCAAGAACACCCTCATAGACACACCAGAATAATGTTTAACCAAATATCTGGGCACCCCATGACCTAGTGAAGTTGACACATGAAGTTAACCATCATATCCCATGACACCCCGTGTCTTTTAAACAGTTCAGACTCCAGTGTCAGTTAGGTACTCACATTATTTATTTATTTTTTAAGCTGATAACCTGGGCTGGAAAAATTAACCTAGGTATAAGGTCAAAATCAGGATTCTTACACTTAACCTTAAGTCTAAGTCTTCCACATCTGAAAGGAGACTAAAAAAATACATTCATCTGGCCAGCAACAGACTGAATTGTCACCTTACTTTCATCAGCCAAGTGCTATGCAGGGTAACAAATGGAGATGAGTTTATAGATTTGGTTGTATTTCTTTGATGAATGATAATATTGTGCACCTGTTCATTTGCTAACAAAGGCCAGTTTATGAAATATTTCTTTTAGAGTTCATGCTTTTGTAGCCCCATCTGTGAAATCTTTGCCTGAACTCTGTCACTTGCCACCTTGAACTGGTAAGGTTGCAATTTTCCATGGGGAACATCTTTGAGGGGAAAAAAAAAGGCATAAATTCAAAATTCTTGCCTGTTGCAATAGCAGTGTTTTAAGAGCAAACTCTTCTGGTTTTGTCTGCTTTGGGATGTTTTTCATTGCCTTTAAAGAGTTTGTTTTTAAATTTTGTTCAGCTTTTAGAAACGTTTATGGAGCTTACAATGTGGCACTATGATTCGATTGGTACAAAGATAAATAAGGTAGTCTTTGACCTCAAAGAACTTCTAGACTTAGGGAAGAAGGGGAGATTATTGGAGAATTATATTTCATTAGTGTGTGAGTAAGAGAAGAAATAGGAACTATTTTTTATGGTGAATAGCAATTAGGACCAGATACTGTAGAGAAGAAACTAAAAACTTTATTTCAATTAACATATTGTTTATTGGGCCAATCTGTGAAGGAGAGAAATAGCATTGTCACTAAATGCATAGTTCTGGGGGTAATTGCAAGTATGTTTCCACCCACCCTCTTCATTATAATGACTTCTCCCTGACTCCCCCCGCCACACACACACACACACACACACACACGCACCCCACACTCTGTTCTGGTCTTATTAAAACATCACATTATGATGCTTTAAAATGTAGATGAGGGTACTTCAAAAGGTTTGTGGAAAAATGGAATAAAAGGTAATATGAATCTTTCCATGAACTTTTTGAAGTACCCTCATGTATTATTTCACAAAACACAAGAAAGTTCATAAAAATATCTGTATGACCAGTATAATTTGTTGGCTCAGTTTGTTTGATGACTGCTATAGTTTGGATATCATTAGACCTCCAAAATTCATCTTGAAATTTGGTCCCCAGTTTGACAGATGGGATCTAATAGGAGGTGTTTGGGTCATAGGGGCAGGTCCCTCATGAATAGATTAGTACCCTCCCTGGGGAGAGGGGGAGTGAGCTCTCCCTCTGTCTGTTCCCGAGGGGGCTGGCTCCCCTCCTGTACGCTCTTGTTTCTCTCTTGCCGACGTGTGGCAGTGTGATCTCTATGCCCACACAGCTCCCATTCCGTTTTCTGCCATAGATGGAAGCAGCTCAAGGCCTGTTCCCAATGCAGCATGCCCAGAATCATGAACCAAATAAACCTCTTTTCATTATAAATCACCCAGTTTCAGGTTTTGTGTTAAAGCAACACAGAAAGTGGACTAATACAATGACTAAGTAAAAATAGCATTTTTCACCCAATGGACAAACTTTTAAAAAACAGAAAGAAAAACTGAGTGTCATCTCACAACTGTGGGCACCAGCCCCTACCATCCCCATTAAAGCGACCATCCTTCCACTCCCACCACCATTTTTGTTGCACCACTCTTGTTCTTTTAGCAGTCGCAGTAGTCAAGGACCTCTAGGTAAGTTCTGAATGGGACTTATGCACACAAATGTAGGATGGGGTGACCTTGCAGAGATTAAATTGGTGACTTTTCTTTTCTTCAATAAGGGAAGTTGGCAGCTGCCTCATAAACTGAAAAAAAAAAAAAACCATGTGTCTTGAGTTGGGAAGTTTCATCCGAGTGATATCCCTTAATTACACAGGAATAGGACAACTAGATACTATCTCCACTGTTCCAAGGATAAGGAATACCTTTAAAAGCAATTTATAAGTGACTCTTTGATAAGCTGAAATCAGCTGGGAGTTAATGACCCAGGAGAGCAGGAGAGTCTGGAGAGAAGCAAAGCAGGCCACATGAGGAACATCAGAGTTTATGTTCTGGAAAACAGGAGTCACTCTTGTGGGCCTCTGCATGTGAACCTCCTCAGTATGCACTGCAGTGTACCTTGACAAGAACACCTCTTAGGCCTTACTTTCAGTTCATTTTTCTTTGTTGTGGAGTGTGCCTCTGCCATAGTTCAATAGCTTCTGTTGTGTCTGACTCTTCTCCTTGCTTCTTGTAATACACATTTGATGTTTTAGAAAAGTTAGACAAATTGCTAGCTTTACTTCGACCTAGTGCTCATGATATTACCTGTAATAATTTTGACAGAACAGTGATATAAGTGAGACATAAGTGTTCTAAGGAAGTTCAAATAGAACTAATAAACAAGACTTTCAGAAGACACAACCTCTTCCTCCTATAGTAAAAGAAACACATCATAAAGGCTAGCAGGTAGCTTGGCATTTAAAGTCTTAAATGTTGTGAAACTCTTTAAATCTTGCCGGACAGACAGCAAATAACTATTTTATTGAACAGGAGTAAAAAAAAGAACCAAATATTTGTGGAGTAGATTGTTTTTTAAAATGCTAATAATGTCAGTAACAATATTCAACATATTTGGTCACTTATGATATGCTACTTAATGTTCTAAGCATTTATTGAAAAGTTATGATGCACACAAATGATAATTAATTAAACCCACACAATAACCCTGGAAAATCAGTATTACTTGATATGCAGAAATGATTTATCTCATGTTTCTTTGTAAACTGGATTATTTCAAACTAATTTCATGATCATTTTCTTTTTCTAGCATTAAAAAACCATCATATGTAGTAAAGGTAATTCATCATATATCTACACAGTCCCAGGTAGATTTACTGTTACATATATAATGCAAGTATAAAATAAATGAAAATTTCTGCTCCTTTCTTGGAAAATTCTGAAACATTTATACTGCCATACATACAGAGCTGTCAGTACAGTCGCAAATAAAGTTTTCATTAAATGATAGGTTAAATGTTTTAAAAGATCCGTGTTATTCATAAACAGCTTAACAGAACTAAGCAAATATATTATCTAAGTCCAGAAAAACAGGTGAATATTTCGGTTAAGTGAGCCTCAAACCCTCACATATTTGAAATGTTTTCACCATGGCCTAATAATTTGTCATCATGACAATTTGGGGGGCATGTATTTTGAAAGCTTCTGTTATCTGCAAGTTTCGTAAAGAGCACTGCTTGGCATTATTTCACATCCTGATTTACACACTGGTCAGATTAGGTACCTGTTTTCAAGCAGAGGGGCGACCCGTAAGATCATAAGCCGCACGATTTGTTCATTTGTTTACAAACATTTATTGAACACCTGGTGTATTTTGGACATATTCCTTAATGAGCTCATAGCCACGTAAGTAAAAAAAAGTCTGTGTTAGGGAACAAAACTGTATGATTGGTAAAGAATAGTCACATCTTTTGTGGGGTTAGAATATAAAGTCAACATGTAATGCAAAACATTTCCTTTAGTCTAAATTATCTTTGAAAATCCTTAAAGAAGGTGTCAGATTGGAGACTTACATACCTTTTTTTAATCAATGAATCTAAATCAGCATGCTTTTCCTCAAGCATTTAGAAGATTGTTTTTTTTTTGTTGTTTTTGCAGTTGAGCTTTAGATGAAGTAGTTGGTTTGCATCAATCACCAGGTTTTATGAAATATGTCTATTTTAAAAGTAGTGTCACATTCTGCAGTGCAGGATGCCCACCCTATGAGGAACACAGGATCTGAGACTCACTAGAGGAGAGCAGATTTAAGTCTTTTATTTCACTGTCACTGTGGGGCTGATACTCTTAGATTGGAGTGACAGGTGGTGCACTTACGTGTACTATTTAAATTCATTCTCTCCCTTGACTGCATGCATATAACAAGGTAATTTAAATACGTATATGATCTATGCAGGCACAAGATCTTATTAAAAACTCATCATGGAAAGTCTAGGAAGTTTCTAATGCAGAGGTGATGCTTGACCTGCGTTTTGAAGGATATGTAAGAATTTAATAGATTGCTAATGTGGAAAAGAAAATCCCAGCAAATAGTACGCAGCAAATAGTATGAGCAAAATCACGAATCAGTATGAGTTTCTAGTGCATTACTGAAACTATATGGCAAGAGCAGCAGCTAGAAAGATCCTTAGAAAGTGTTCTCTTTGGAGAAATCAGAGAGATGCTTTTAGCAGCAATATGAAGGATAATTGGTGGGAAGAAAAGAACAAAAGGAGGGACTACAGGACATTAGGCAGCAATAGCTCAGGGAACTGGAAGGCCCCAGAGATTTACTCTAGGAAATGTTACTGACAAGTCCCGGAATGGAGGCAGACCCCCGCTTCAGTGCTCTTCCATGCCACTACACTGCCTGTTTTATTATTTTCCCTTTATGTCAGCATCAGTGCTTCCTAATGAAGAATATTATTTTGGGTTTTGTTTTTTTTCTCAGTGAATTCCTATGGACCCTCTTTAGCTATTCTTAGGTTACAAGGAGACCTGGCATTGTCTATTGCTGCCTTTTCAAAGCCTGTTAGGATTGGTTGTCTTAGGTCATTAGGTCACAATTCTCATTGTGTCAAAGCATAATCTAAACTCGGATTATTTATTTATCAAACTACATAATATTTATTATGTTAACTTTTTATAATTATTTTTTATTTTAAATGTATTTTAGTCAATGATATAGCATTAGCTCTTACTCAGAAAACTATTAGCATGACTCTATGTTTATAAACACAGTTTGTTAAAAACGAAAAGTGGAGTTTCAGTTTGGGCACATTATCACTGAAAAAAATAATTTTTAAATGATATATGCAAATCTTCACTTTGCCATCTTTGTTACCCCTGGATATTATAATGCCAACCTGGTAGAAAAAAAAAATCTTATTCTAATTTGCACTTTTTATTATGATAATGTTTATTTTTTTTATGTTTACCACTTTTGGTTTTCTATTTTAACAACATGTTCATGTCCTTAGTCATTTTTATTAGAGTGTTTATCTTTTTCTCACTGAGTTGTAAAAATGCCTTATACAAAATAAATCACTATTAACTTTAATATTTGTTTTAATTATTTTATTCAAACTTATTATTTGCCTTTAATTTGGGGTTTATGTTGTTTTAAGATATATGGGGGTTTGTGGTTTTCATGTAATTAGTTTACTATTTTTTCCTTTTTTACTTCTGCTTTTTATGTTATACCTTTTCCCAGCTGAAGATTATACAAATCTTAAAAAAAAAACAGTTATTGTTTCTTTCATTGTTTTGCATTTTACTTTTAATGCTTTAATCCATTTGGAATTGATTTTAGCTTATGGAATGAGACAGAAATAAAATTTCTTCTTTTCACTGGTTTCGGTAGACACAGAGACATACTGTTGGTCTCCTTCAAAAGAGGACTGGCTGGGTGGAGTGTGGTTAGCTAACAGTCTCTAGCTGTTAGCTCCTCCAGAGTCACCTCAGCTTTCAAGCCGAGGTCACACTCTTCTTGGGATGGCTTCTGGCCAATAATGGACAAGGCAGTTGTCTAAGTGCCTGTTTTTTTCCATTCAATGAGAGACTCCTCTAATGAGTGGTCTATGCACCATCACTCCCCTTTGGGCTGGCAGAGACTTGGTTCAGGTCTGCAGCATGGTCTGCGAGTGCCTTCTGCCCAGTCCTGCTTCCCATCTTTTTCTTCCCAAGTGTTACTCCCCAATACAATTTTGTATTCCTAAATCCATCTCAGTGTCTACTTCTCAGAGAATCCAACCAACACTCTAGTTTATTGATTAATTATTTCCATATCCCTAGTTAGAAATAATTCCTACTTCGTTTTATATTATCACTTCTCCTGGGTTTTCTATTCTGTGGCACTCATCTGTTGATGTATTATTTTGCCAGTTACACAGTTTAAATCAATTACTAACTTAACATAATGTATGTATATTTATATATCATACATGTATTAATTCATTTCTATTGCTTATAACAGAATACCTGAAACTGGGTAATTTATAAAGAAGTGAAGTTTATTTCTTACCGTTTTGGAGGCTGGGAAGTCTACAGTCCAGGGAACACATCTGGTGGGGGCCTTCTTGGTGGTGACTCTCTATAGAGGCCAGTGATGACCAGTCACGGCAGTCCTGTCCCCAAGAAGCAAGACCATAGGTGAACTGGCACTGGGCTCCCTCTCAAACTCTACTCACTACCAGTCTTCCCCTCACTCATTCCTGAAGAGCCCATGCTGTGCCTTTGCCTGAAAGGCTTGTATCCTGGATAACCACATGGCACATACCCTCTTCAGATGTCACTGCTTCAGCAAATCAGGCCTTCACAGATTATTTAAAATAGAAATCTCATTGCTTTCTATCCCTAACTCTGTTTTACTTGTTTTTAACTTAGTGCAATCAGAAATTATAGTTCTTTTTATTTACTTGTCCTTGTTCTCACTAGAAGGCAAGTTCACAAATTCAAAGACAGTCTTGTTCACTGCTCAATCTCTACCACCACAGGGTGGTAATACACTCAATTGTATCTGTTGAATAAAGAAATATATAAGCACATGATTAACCTGAGCTAGGAGATCTTAGAGTTGTTCTATTATCCTGAGAGGTCATTTTGTTTAATGAGAAGTCAATTTAATATTATCAAATACCATTTTGTGATCTTGCACAACATCTCATGTTTTTTCTCTTCTGATCTCTTTGTATCAAAAATCATGTTAATTTATTCTCAAATATTAAATCAACAATGAATTTTTGAGAGAAGTTATGCATAGTCATACTATACTAACTTTAAAAATACTATTTTGAGTCCAATTTACCAGTACTATATTGTATTTAGGATTTTCTCATCTATATTCATAAGTGTACTCGTTTGTAATTTAAATATTATTCTGTCTTTATCAATATCAGGGTAATTCTGGCTACCAAATGGATTTGCAAGCTTCCTATCTTGTTTAATGCTTTTAAAATTGGTTTTTACAAATTGCATTTTTATCAAAGTAACACAAATGCACAGACACAAATTTAAATTATGAGAAAGGGCTTTTAATGAAATTCAACCATCTCCTTTTCCATCCCTCCTTACCCTGAGTCTTGCTCCCCAGAGGTATTCCATTTTATTCATTTCTGTTTCATAGTTTCTGGAAATTTTCCTCCTATTTCTTAATAATATTTCTTCATTTATTAACTTAGGTATTATCTATTGACTTGCTGAGGACTTTGACACGTGCATGACCTTCTCCTTCCCAGCACTTCTCTCCCAGTGTAGTCGTGACACCTGTTTTGTTCCAGAGCACATATGTGTTTTTAAAACATGGACTGAGACCTCTGTCTCTTGTTCCATCAGCTGTGGACAGGATCTCTCAGTCTCCTCTCTTGTGCCAAGGATATTTGCACTCACATCATCTTGCATTTCTTCTCCCCATTCTCTCTACATGCCAGTCTCCAGCTGTCTTTTCACTAATTTTATTTTTATTTTTGTTTAAGTTATACATGCACAAAGTTTAGTGTCAATTAATTTTATGATGTTCCTTATGCAAACTAGCAGTTCACTGCTACCTCCTTCCTGATTTTGCCTTTTGGAAGCCACTGCTTTTAACTGTGTTGGTTGATTCTTGTGTTATTTGGGTTAAAAGTCTCTAAATAGCATCCTTGTCTTGCTGCTTCATGATTTTTTGCATTTCGACTTTCAAAAATAAAGAGGATTGAAATCCCTTTCATCCCCACTCTCATGTCATATAACATGAATGCTCTATCTTCCCAGTATTTCGAGATTAGTACTCATTTACTCTATTTTTCTGTATAAACACTTTTTATAGCAGATCCATGTAGAAAATCAAGATTATTTATCTTGTCCAAAACACTTTTTATTTCTCTATGGTTATTAATAATGCTAGTTTTTTGTTTGTTTGTTTACTTAGTTTTCTATGTACTTAATAATTATAAACCAAATTATCCACATTTTCTAAATTTCCTCTTAATAGATTCAGATGTATAAAGCATTCCATGAATTTCAATTTGTTAAAGTAAATCTTTTCCCGAGACTTCTGACCTCTTTCATTCTGTAATTGTCTCCCTCTCTGTCTGGGCATTTCTTTTGCCTCTTTCCTGTGATACAGCTCCAGTTCCTTGTGTCCAATGTCTTCATTTTCCTTAGTTTCCTTTCTTAATTTGGGGCATCACATACTCGGATACGTTCCTGAGAAACTTCCATGGGAAGCACATTTTTGAAAAATTTAAATTTTGTATTTGTAACCAACCCCCCTCCAAAAAAGCCCCCCAAAACAACAAATCGAAGTTACAGAAATGTTGCCAGAACAAGAAAAGTGCAAAGGACATCTGTATACCCTCTGCTCAGATTCACCTTCTGTTACCATTATTTTTTTGCTTTGTTATTTATTCTCTCTTTCTCTGTCTCTCTCTGTCTGTCTCTGTCTGTCTGTATGTGTGTGTGCATATTTTTACATTTGCATTTACGTTTACAAATATCATACCTCTTTACCCCTAAATACTTTGTCATGCATGTCCTAAGAAAGGGGATATTCTCTTACATAATTTCAGTATAGTTATCCACTTCAGTAAATTTATAATTGATACAATATTTTTATTGAATCTGCTGTTCGTTCCTGCATTCCAGTTCTATCAACTGATAGCATTTTTCCCATCCAATATATGGAATCTGGGAGAACTTGATTTTAAGAGTGGTTTATTTATTTATTTTTTTCTCTTCTGTTCTCCAAACTACTGTTCTTTCCTCTGCTACAATTTTTCAGTTTCTGTCTCTCAGTCTTTCTCTTTCATGTTGCTGACTTTCCTTAAATATCTGGTCGTTGTGAATTATCCATTCATATGTCAGGAATAAAGCAACAGAGAGGCTCCCTGGGAGCTAAGTGTATCTAGGTGAGTTATCAGCTGACAGCAACTGCTTCACTTTGGGCAGGTGGGACTTGCTGTATTAAACTGTATGATCCTCAAGTGCTAGAACAAAGAGAGCTCTGGGGCATGAACATCCATCCTACCTGCCCTATTTCTCCCCAGTCAGTTCTCTCTTTCTCTCTCCTCTCATTATTTCTTTTAGAAACTTTACTGTTAGGTTAATTCCTGACTTCTGGCTCTTCTGTGTACAGAGTTGATGTAAATAGAGGAAAAGACGTGTGGGTAGAAAAATCAATTTGTACCTACAGGTATTTTGAATTATAGTTAGTCACGCTACGAATAGCCCTTCTGCCTGTGGCACTCTGTGGCCTCTGCCCACCATGAGGTTGTAGCCTGTGAGCTTCCCCAGGCAGAGGGTCCTTCTATCTTGCATCAGCTACCTCAGGCCAGTTTTACCAAACTTTGCCTCACTGGTCGACACAATTTACTTTCCATCTTCTAGAAATGTGTTCTAGAAAATAGTGCCACCTACTTTTAGCCTCCCTGCTATTTGGTTTGTAGTTTTGGGCACATCCCTTTCACATTTCTTTATTACCACTTAATTTAGTCCCTGGATAAAGAATAAGTTAACAAGTAGATTCAGTCCCATATCTTGACTTGGAAATGGAAGAATTATAGCCTGGAAATGACTTGTTCTTTAAAATTTGAAAGATTTGGAAGGAGCAACAGAGAGTAGTGCTAAGAAGTGAGGCTATTTGTAAGGAGGTTAACTGAAATTTGGAATAAGTAAGGATTGAATTTTCCCACTGTAGTGGATTGAATTATGTCCCCCCAAAACTCATTGAAGCTTGAATTGTGTTCACAAGTTTTATGTATTAGAAACTTGGCCCCTACTGTGACTGTTAAGAGGGTGGGAAATCCTATTATGGTAATTGGAGCCCCAAAGAGGTGATTAGATTGCAGGACCCTGAAGTAGTGAATGATTAAAAATGGTGGTCAGGGTGTGGTTCCGAGGGCTTTAAAAGAAGAAGAGAGTCTGTCTCTCTCTCTGCTTTCTCTGCTTCCACCATCTTGCAATGTGAGACCACGGGGTCATTGTCACCACCACCAGATGAATGGACTTTGGACTTCCTAGCCTCAGAAACTATAAGCAATAAATTTTGTTTTTCTTTATAAATTACCCAGTTCCAAGTATTTTGTTATAAGTAACCTAAACAGACTAATACAGAAAATTGGTACCAGTGAAGTGGGGTGGTGCTTATAACAGATACTTGAAAATGTGGAAATGGCTTTGGAACTGGGTGCTGAGAACAGGCTGAAGGAATTTGAAGGAATAGGCTAGGAAAAGCTTAGATGCTGGTGAAAGTTTAGAAGGCAAGANCGGTAATTGGAGCCTTGAAGAGGTGATTAGATTGCAGGACCCTGAAGTAGTGAATGATTAAAAATGGTGGTCAGGGTGTGGTTCCGAGGGCTTTAAAAGAAGAAGAGAGTCTGTCTCTCTCTCTGCTCTCTCTCTGCTTTCTCTGCTTCCACCATCTTGCAATGTGAGACCACGGGGTCACTGTCACCACCACCAGATGGATGGACTTTGGACTTCCTAGCCTCAGAAACTATAAGCAATAAATTTTGTTTTTCTTTATAAATTACCCAGTTCCAAGTATTTTGTTATAAGTAACCTAAACAGACTAATACAGAAAATTGGTACCAGTGAAGTGGGGTGGTGCTTATAACAGATACTTGAAAATGTGGAAATGGCTTTGGAACTGGGTGCTGAGAACAGGCTGAAGGAATTTGAAGGAATAGGCTAGGAAAAGCTTAGATGCTGGTGAAAGTTTAGAAGGCAAGAAAACCAGGGAAAGTTTGGAATGTTTTAGAGACTGGTTAAATGGTGGTGACCAAAATGCTTATGGAAATATGGACTAAAGACCATTCTAAGGAGGTCTCAGACATAAATGAGAAGGGACTTATTGGAAACTGGGGCAAAGATCACCTTTGCTATGAAGTGGTGAGGAACTTGGCTGCATTGTGTCCATGTCCTAGGACTTTATGGAAGTTGGAACTTAAGAATTGTGTACCAGAATGTTTGGTGAAAGAAATTTCTAAGCAGCAAAACATTAAGGAAGCTGCATGGCTACTTGCAACAGCCTGTGCTGAGTTAAGGCGGCAAATGCATAATGTAAATACAGAATTTAAAAGGGAAGCAGAGTATAAAAATTTAGAAAATTTGCACCTGGCCTCATGGTAGAAAAGCAGAGAGCATTTTCAGAAGGAAAATTCAATGGTACTAAGAAGATTAACACAAAATATGGGATTATCAAGAGAAGCGGGGAANGGAAGTTGGAACTTAAGAATTTTGTACCAGAATGTTTGGTGAAAGAAATTTCTAAGCAGCAAAACATTAAGGAAGCTGCATGGCTACTTGCAACAGCCTGTGCTGAGTTAAGGCGGCAAATGCATAATGTAAATCCAGAATTTACAAGGGAAGCAGAGTATAAAAATTTAGAAAATTTACACCCGGCCTCATGGTAGAAAAGCAGAGAGCATTTTCAGAAGGAAAATTCAATGGTACTAAGAAGATTAACACAAAATATGGGATTATCAAGAGAAGCGCGGAAAAGGACCTGAAGGCATTTCAGAAGCCTCTGAGACCAACCCTTCCATTTCAGGCCCAAAGACCTAGGGAGACAAAATGGTCTTAGGGAACAGGCCTGAGGCACCTTCCACAGGCTCACTGCTCAGGACCACCTTGGGAAGCTGCTTCCAGCACTAGCACCCCAGCTTCTTTGGCTGCTCCAGCCATGGGTAAATTGGCCTCAGGTATGGCTGGACCCACAGCTTTGGAAAGTAGAAGCTGGACACTTGGCAGTGTCCACGTGGTATTAGGTCTGCAGGCTCACAGAATGCCAGACCTGGGAAGGCTTGGGAGCTTCCACCCTGATTTCAAAGGAGTGGGACCGCCACAGAGACCCCAGACCTGTGGAGCTACCAGAGCGGAACACTAGCTCAGGAGAACTGAAGTGTGACTGGAGACCAGGAAAGCCATAGGAGCAGAGCTGCCCAAGAACTTGGGGACCCAACCCCCACACCAGTGGGCAGAGGAGGCCAAACATGGGGTCAAGGTACATGATTCACCAGCTTTGAGATTTAATGCCTGTCCTGCTGGGTTTCAGATTTGTTAGGGATTTGTTACCCCTTTCTTTTGGCCTATTTTCCCTCTTTGAATGGGAATATTTACCCTATGCTTGACCCACCATTGTATATTGGAAGTAGGTAACTTATTTTGACTTTACAGATGGGACTTTGAACTTTGGGGTTTTGAGTTGAAACAAGATTTGGGAGATTAAATGAATGTATTTGCATGTGAAAAGGACATGAATTTTGGAGGGCCAGGGGTGGAATGTAGTGGATTGAATCATGTTCCTTCAAAACTCACTGAAGCTGAATTGTGTTCGCAAGTTTTATGTATTAGAAACTTGGCCACTACTGTCACTGTTAAGAAGGTGGGAAATCCTATGATGGTAATTGAAAGATGGAGCCTTAAAAACGTGATTAGATTGTAGGACCATGCAGTAGTGAATGGATTAAAAAGGTGGTCAGGGGTGTGGTTCTGAGGGCTTTGAAAGAAGAGAGTCTGTCTCTCTGCTCTCTTTACTCTGCCATCGTGCAATGTGAGACCACTGGGTCACTGTTGCCACCACCAGATGGATTCTGAACTTCCTACCCCAGAAACTGTAAGCCAGAAATTTTGTTTTTCTCTATAAATTACCCAGTTCCAAATATTTTGTTATAAGCAACCTAAACAGACTAATACACCCACCCAGCCTACAAACCATCCAGAACTGTGCCACTATTTTGAGGAATTTATTGACAATATTTTCAATTCTTTGATGTTCAGATTTTTTGCCTTTTCTTGAGCTAAAGTTGCGATTTACATTTTACTACAAAGTTCGATTCCTTTAATATTTCAGTATTAAGTAATCTTTAAACTTTGTAAATATCTTTATATCTGTGGTCATATCCTCTTTTCCATCACTAATAATGAGTAAGTATAACTTCTTTTTTGTGTGTTTAATTTGTTTTTGCTAATAACTAAGTATTGCTTTTATTTATCAATTATTCTACTTCTGCCTTTTTAAAATCAAACTCACTGTATCTCAGTTTTCTCATCTGTAAAACAGTGTTATTAATATCTGCTTCATTGGATGTTAGAGAGGAATAAATGAAATTCTGCATGCAAAGAAACTAGAAAAGTAAAAACTCAAATATTAGTCTCTATTTATTTCTTCTGTTTATCCTGGATTTATTTTCTTGTTCTAGTCCTAATTTATTGAGTTGGATGTTTAGTTAATTTCTTTATATTCCTTCCTGTTTAACCATGAAAATAGTGATAATTATTATTCCTTTTCAGTGAGTAAATTTGGTTGCATCTCAACATTTTTATGTGAAGCATTTTTCATTATTGTTATTTTCTAAATATTCTTTGATTATAGGTTTTAGCTCTTTCCTTTTTAGGAAATGGCTTCATCCAACCATAAAATGAATTGACCAAACCAGCAAAGGACTGGCTTTACTCGCTTGGGCCCTTTCTTACTCAGCTGATTCTGATTTACAGCCCAAGGAATTCCCCACCCACCCCCCACTTCCTTCATCCAACCATAAAATGAATTGACCAAACCAGCAAAGGACTGGCTTTACTCGCTTGGGCTCTTTCTTACTCAGCTGATTCTGATTTACAGCCCAAGGAATTCCCCACCCACCCCCCACTTCTTCTAGGGCTCTTCAAACTTTGCTTCTTAAAAATAGGAAACAGAAATAAGCTTCTCTTGCCTGTCAGCTGTTTTCTTGTGAAGTTGCATTGCTCTCTGAGGAAAGAGATTTTTGAGCTGCCTCTAAATATCATCTTTCTTCCTGGTTCCACTTATAAAAAGTTTGTTATATAAGGCAGACATCTCTTGAATTTTGTGCCCTATGGGTAGCGTCTCTCCTAGTTTTCAATGCCACTGGAGTTTTTTTTAAATTATAATTATTTTATTTTACCATTTTGGTTATTTTTCTTAGTTATAGCCAAAAGAGTTTTGATATTTGTTCCCATCCTGACATATTTTTCAAAGGTCTAAATAGAGATTTGAAAACCATTAACTACCATCAATTTATTTTGCATATATTTTCAAACTTATTTGGAAAGTTGTGACCACAAGTTAGTGTAGTTTGTTTTTATATAATTCTTCACAGGAGAGTGAGATATTTTTCTAGGTAAATTCTACAAAAAAGGAAAGATTAATTTGGTAAAGATTATATCAGTTTGTGTTCACATAGTTTAGAAAATAAATTTCATTTGCTACCTATTCTGTAATTTTGAGTATACTAAAAAATAAGTTTAGTTTGTATTATCTATTCTGTAATTTTGAGTATGCTGTAAACTACACATCGTTTCTATAAAACAATGTTTTGAATAATATATATACTTTTAATTTTCTTGAGTCAACTGAATTATATGCTAACTTTCTATACTTTTAGCTTGTATCTACACTGGACAGAACCAACAGTTGTGCTAGAAAAAAATAAGCTGCCATAGAAATGTCTGAGGTTTCTACCAATGGCATTCACTGTAAAGCAGCTATACCCTGGTTTTAGTGTTTGTAAAAACCATTTGCAGAGGCAAGCTAGAAAAGTATCTGGTAATCAAACCCCTGCCATTAGTTTACAAGCCAAACAAAACAAACTTTAAAACTTTAAAAACTTTAAAGAAAAATCTACAAATAATTTGGGATCCTGTGCTTAAATACCTGGAAACTAGAATTCTGAAGTTTTATCCCTTTCTGAAAAAGGTTTGCTAGGTTTCCTTGCAGAATTTTTTGGTTTCTGACTATATATATATATCTATATATATCTATATTTTTTTTTTCTTAACGTGGCCTTAGAGAAAAGCGACATGCCTGTGTGTGAGTTTTACACATTTACAGTCGAAGGCCTTCTCGTGTGTTTATTCCTTCTCTCTGTTACCTCATTATTTCAACTCTTTGAAAAAATAAAAGAGGATGTATGTGCATGTGCGTAAACATCTCAGAACACTCATATTTTTCAACTATAAAAAAATAAAGATCCAAATTCCCTAACACCTCCAAAAAATCAGTCAGAGCCACTTAGAATAGTTTCAAATTCAGAGGTGCATAGAACCGTGAGGCTCACTTGGATAAACTGCGCATTCCCATATCTCTTTCCAGAACTACTGTATCAGAATCTCTGGGGTGTGGCTCAGGGACCTGTCCTTTTCAAAGGCCTTCTAGGTGATTCTCAAACAGGTAATCAATCTATAGAACTCAGGTATGAATAACACTAATAAGAAAGTGAGAGGGAGAGGGACTTAGCTTATTACAATAAGAAAATGGCTTAGTTACTGTAGCTGGGCAGTGAATTTGGCAGCCAATTTCAAAAAAGAAGCAGATTCATCTATTCAGTTCCTCCTTCCCCAATAAATTAGTATTAAAATCCACCTGAAGGAAAAAAACAAAACCAAAAACTTTTCCTGACTGAACTTTAGGAGGAATTTATCATGGGGAGTTTTACAAAAGGACAATGAGTAGGCAGTTAAATGTCCAAGTTTTTTTTTTTTTTTCTTTATTAAATGTCCAAGGTTTTAATTTCACCTTTATAGAAGCTGAGGGCATAACATTAAATTTTAACCTTTAGAAGACATTTCTGCAAGGAGCTAAGTTAATATAATCTAGCAACATTGCTTTCTTATGATATAACTTAAAACAAAGATAAAGCTGGAGAAATGGATATTTAACCTGTCCTTTAAACCAACTCTTTCAAATATCAAATGTTTCAACCAGGCAAAGACTGAATTGCAAACTATGTTTGAATTCTCTTACCAGGGCCACGGGTACCAAAATTCTCTTTTGTGGATAAAAGGAAGTGCCATAGGTCTTAGATCCTAGAAATGCAGAAGGCAAAGTTGATGACATGAACACTTGGAGACTGACTTTGGGTCTACCCAGAAGGAGGACCTACAAACAGGGCCAACCCTGCCTTTTGCCACTTTCCACTATGTAGCTTTCTCTACCGTTATCCTCATTTTCCTATGTTCAGTTATTTTTAGAAGGAAACATGCCCCAGAGGCTCTGTCATTCTGCCAGGCTGTGGAGGGGAGGCTAAATGCAGCTTCTTCTCTCCCTGTGACCTCTGTCTGTCAAGGTTGTTCAGACCTATGAGAGTGTTGCTCCAGGAGTCCTGAGGACCTGGAAGGACTGCTGTTCCTTATTAGAGGCTTCTGTGATACCTGAGAGCCCGAGGCCCAAGCCCAGCTCATTTTGAAGTAAAGATGAATTTGAGCTTGACCACTGATGGAGTTTGGATGTGTTGTCCCCTCCGAAGCTCATGGAAATTTGATCCCCAATGTGGAAGTGATGGAAACTGATTGACTCATGGGGGCAGATCCTTCATGAATGGATTAGTGCTCTCCCTAGGTGGGGGGAGTAATGAGTGAGTTCTTACTCTATTAGTTCCCATGAGAGCTGGGTTTTTTATAGGAACCTGGCACCTCCTCTCTGTCTCTCTCTTGCTTCCTCTCACCATGTGATCTGCTTGCACCCTCTGGCTGCCTGCCACTTTCCACCATGAGTAGAAGCAGCCTGAGGCCTGTGCCAGATGCAGCTGTCCCAGAATCGTAAGCCAAATAAACCTCTTTTCCTTATAAATTACCAAGTCTTAGGTATTTCTGTTATAGCAACACAAAACGACTAAATAACTGAATGTCCAGCCACAAATGAGACATCAAAATGCAAAAGGAGAGTAGTATTAGACAAAAAGAGCCAAAGCACTGACAGAGCATCTTTTGTTTGTTCATTTAAAACACTGAATGTCCAGCCACAAATGAGACATCAAAATGCAAAAGGAGAGTAGTATTAGACCAAAAGAGCCAAAGCACTGACAGAGCATCTTTTGTTTGTTCATTTTAAATTTAATATTATAACTTCTCTAAGACTTCATAAAACGTTTAAGTAGCCCATAGAAAGCTTGTTTGTCCCAAGGCTTTTCCTGTCACTCACTAACTGGAAGAGAAGAAAATATGCTCCATTTTGAGGAGCCATTGCCAGCTCAGATTGCTTCCTTCTGAAAATTGAAGCAAAGTTTTTTGTTTATTTTATTTTTGCTTTGTTTTCCAGTTACAATTACATAGAATATATACAAAGCATTTTCTTATATTTTTCTGTTACATAGAGTATCTTTTTGGTGGCTTATAATTTTAAACTGTTCATTAAATTTTATTTTTTCCCCAATTTTTTTTGTTATTGCCACCTCAAATGCTTGTTAAAGTGCAGATTCCCGCACACAAGCCCCGAGAGATTCTTTCATTTAAAAACCTTTTACCTGTTTTGAAAGTCTCCCAAGAGAAGTAATTCTTTTTAAAATTTATCTATTTTTTTACTTTTTCACTGAAATTCCTTAAAGCTGGATGAAAGTCCCAGAGAGGTAATTTTGGAAACACTGTAGATATCACCCTTTGTCTGGCCATGAATATATTTAAAAAGGATGAATGAGCCATGCAAATACATTCCATTAGTGACCCTGTTATAAATTCCATTTTTACTATATTTATGAGAAAACCCTAATTTTAAAATGCCTTAAGATGGATGCTACCCTCAAAAATGTACCCAGTCACACACTAGGCTAATATTATGATGTACACAGGGTTTATTTGGTTCAACCAAGGGCTTTCTATGTCTGTTTTCAAAGTGTATCAAGTGCAAAGGGGAAAAAAAAGACGTTCTCTCAGCAGCCAAAATCTCTTTTCAGCAATGCTCATTTTCTCGACAAAGTAATTTGCAAGTTCAGGTTGCTGGGGCTTGACTGTTAGCAACACTGACACTCATCACCTATTGCAGAAGCTGTGTCCAGGCACTATTTTTTCTAGAAGCAGCTGTTATTACATCCTAAAAGTTCCTTCAAAAGGGGTTCAATCTGATTTATACATCAGTTTCAATTAAGCCATAAATCTGTTGAATCAGCTGGTGGTGATGATTTAGTCGTTAGCTGAATTCCGAAACTTGCTGATTTGCCACTATACAAACCTGATATAGGGATCTGTGGCCACCACATTGCGGTGTGTAGGCTCCAGCTGAAGCAATCCCAAGCTCTTTGCCTTGGCTCTTCAGTAACAGAAGTGAGGCAGAACACCTGGCCCTAGCACTGATAAGACCTCGGTACATAACCCAGTCCCAGGAGCAGATTCAGCCACCCTATTGGCTTGATCTGAGTTCTTTCACCTGCTCCCCTGTTTCTGGCCCCTTTGGTAACAGTTGAAATCAATATTATTCATCAATGCGACAAATATTGCATTATCCTCATGCTCACCAGTTCCACTCTTAATTGGTGTGAAGCTAAGCAAGTATCAGAGAAGCAGAGTCAAGACATATAGAAGTATGAACACTTCAGACTTTACTCATTGTCCAGGCAGACAATTTGGCTGCTGTGTACAAATAAATATGGACATAAAGCAAAAGAAACCTTTACCATATTTTGAGGAGTTTTTGGCATGTTGGTGGAAGTTGCTCTTTGATCATTAACAGATGCATTTTACTAATTTGTCACCAGGGTTTCTGGGTTGTATAGCTCTGATAGTTTTTATTTCTCCCCTGTGCTATGGTGACACATTGCTTGAGGTGTAGCAATCTCTCATGGCAGCAAAACTAGAGGCCAGGGCACAGACAAGAAGGAAGGGCGGGAATGGCATTTTACAATTTCAGAAGGTAAGAGGCCTAGCACTTCTGGTTTTCTTAAAGAGATTAGTAATTGAAACACTGTTTGCCATTAGCAACATTTGAACCAGTCAATAATTTATGTGACATTTTGCAAAGATATTTAAAAAATGTTCAACATCACTTACCATCAAGGATATGCAAAATGAAACCACACTGAGATATAATCTCACCCCAGTTAGACTGGCTATAATAAAAAAGACTGAGAATAACAAATGCTGGCGAAGATGTGGAGAGAGGGGAACCCTCCTATACTGTTGGTGGTGCTGTAAATTAATGCAGCAATTATAGAAAACAATATGGAAATTTCTGAACTATAGATAATGTACCATACAATCCAGCAATCCCACTTCTAGGTATGTACCCAAAGGAATGGAAATCATCACGTTGAAGGGATACTTGCACTCCCATGTTCATTGCAGCTCTGTTTACAATAGCCAAGATATGGAACCAACCTAAATGTCCATCAATGGACAATGGGATAAGGAAAATGTGGTATATATACACTATGGAATACTACTCTGCAATAAAAAAGAATGAAATTCTGCCTTTCACAGCAACATGGATGAGTCTGGAGAAAATTATGTTAAGTGAACTAAGCCAGGCACAGAGGGAAAAGTACCACATGTACTCACTCGTAAGTGGGACCTAAGAGAGAAAGAAAGACCATAGTGGTGTGCTGGACTTCCAGAAGGAGAAACCAGACCTAGGGCTGCTGAGGATAGAAGTGGGGAGTAAGAGGGAGGTCAGGGAAGGGGTGTAGGGGACACAGGGAATAACTGCAATTTGTGGTAATGGGCATGCTGACAGTATTGATCTGATCATCACATTTTGGACACAGGTGGAGAAAGTCAGCTTTGTGCCCCGTCAATATGCATAGTCAACAAAAATAAATAAATAAATAAACAAGCAAACGGATGCCTTTAGTGAAATTCTCCTTAGCATAAGCATTTTCTGTACCTACTGGTATCTGTGTTGTGAGTGTGTATTCATGCTAAATCTAATTATATGAATAGAAAAAGGCATAAAAGGAGTTTGCTTTACTGTAATGAATATACATAAGTCCAAGTTCTCTAACTGTTTAAGGCACATTATTTGAAAGAATACTGTAGGGCGGGCCCTGTGGCCCACTTGGGAGAGTGCGGCACTGGTAGTGCCGAGGCCGCGGGTTCGGATCCTATATAGGGATGGCTGGTGTGCTCACTGGCTGAGTGTGGTGTGGACAACGCCATGCTGTGGGTTGCGATCCCCTTACTGGTCAAAAAAAAAAAAAAAGGAATACTGTACTGGACTGAATTATGTGTCCCCCAAACTCCCTGAAGCTTGAATTGTGTCCCCCAAGTTTTATGTATTAGAAACTTAGCCCCCACTGTGACTGTTAAGAGGGCGAGAAATCCTATTATGGTAATTGAAAGGTGGAGCCTTGAAGAGGTGATTGGATTGTAGGACTGTGCAGTACTGAATACATTAAAAATGGTGGTCAGGGGTGTGGTTCTGAGGGCTTTAAAAGGAGAGTCTGCCTTTCTTTCTCTCTTTTCTCTCTCTCTGCTTCCATCTCTTACAATGTGAGACCCTTGGGTCACTGTTGCCACCACCAGATGGACTTTGGATTTCCCAGACTCAGAAACTGTAAGCAATAAATGTCGTTTTTCTTTATAAATCACCCAGTTCAGTGTACTTTGTTATAAGTAACAAACACTGACTCATACAAATACATATATATATATATGTATTTGAAAAAATATTAAAACTAAAGGAAAAATAAAGTAATAGATAAATAAATAAAATAAATACCAAGTATTAGTGTTCTCAAAGGGTGTTGCTGGACAGTATGCTACTTTC
>NW_007728870.1:60878-68933 GCF_000696425.1 Galeopterus variegatus | reverse complement strand
TCATGAATGGATTAATGCTCTCCCCAGGTGGAGGGAGTAATGAGTGAGATCTCGCTCTATTAGTTCCTGTGAGAACTGGTTGTTTAAAAGACCCTGGCACCTCCAGTCTCTCTTGCTTCCTCTTACCATGTCATCTGCTTGTACCCGCTGGCTGCTGCCACTTTCCACCATGAGTAGAAGCAGTCTGAGGCCCGTGCCAGATGCAGCTGTCCCAGAATCGTAAGCCAAATAAACCTCTGGTTCTTCACAAATTACACAGTTTCAGGTACGGTGTTATAGCAACACAAAACGGAGTAAGACAGTGGATGATGTACTGGATAAATAGAGGAGACTGGTTAGAAAACTATTTCAATTGCCAGGGGAGGGATGGCAGATGCCTCAATTGTAGTAGCAGTAAAAACAGCTATGACCCATCTCTATACAATATGTTTAAGTTTCATGGATTTATAATCTGTGTAAATACTCATTTTCCATGTGTTGGATCTTTGGTCACCTTATTTCCACATACATAAGTTTTGACTGTCTTTCATATACAATGTGATTTTTATTAATAAAACTTAACTATAAAATGTGTGAATTACTATATTACTAAATATTGAAAGGAGAGCAGCTGTAAAAGGCAATATGGATTTTCAGTCTTTTAATATCTATAGGCAAGTTCCCCCTAGTTGTTCATCTTTTAAAAATATCTTAGAACATGTCCATTATTGTGGCATATGACTTTATAGAATCATTTCACCAAGTTCCAAAAGCAATCCCATTGGAATTTTTATTAGATTCATATTAAACCTAAAATTAATTTGGTAAGATGATACTTTCAAAGCATTCAACATTACTTTCTAGGAATTTGGCATGTTCCTCCAATTATTAAAGAATTATATCCTTTAAAGTAGAGTTTCATAGTTTTTTACCTACTGGCCTCTAATGAAAGCTAATTTTAGATGTTTTAGGATTATGGTTGCTAGTGTAAAATGAGTCTTACTGGTTGTTGCTGATATAGGAGATAGAGATTGATATTTGTATATTTTATAAATAAAATAATAATTTATTATTAATAAATAATTTACTAAATTATTTTATTAATTCTGAAAATTTATACTTAATTTAGTGGGTAATGCTAGGATTCTAGTACATTTATGTCTATAGTTTTCAAGAGTTATATGACTAGTGTCTGTTTCATACCATTCTGGGCATCTTTTTTTGGTTCCTGATTTTAAAACAATCTTGTGTTTCATTATGTTCCTAGTATTTTCATTGTTAGGAAGGACACTGATAGTGGCTTTAAATATAGATTTTTAACATGTTAAAGTATATTTTCATTCCTAGTTTTTAAAGTTATGTTTTTAGTCATGAATGTTAGATCTTATCAAATAACTTGTGGTATTTATTATGACTATTAAAAGGTTTGGGGTTTTTAAAAAATACTTAGACCTATTGATATGCTCTATCATGGTGAAAGATTTCTTAATATTAATCCAGGGTTCTGAGGCAGACCCTACCTTGTAGTGGTGTACTGTTATTTTTCTCCTTAAGTCTCTACTCTTTCTATTCAAAGTTGAATCTTGAATTGAATCATGCAAATATCCTGTTTTCATTTATTCAGTTTTCTCTGAGTTTTTAGTTTAGTTGAATATGTTCACTTTCAAAGGCTAAAAATATTCTGTGTGTGTTTTTTTTAGTAAGAGATGAGAAATCCCTAATTATTCTTTTCACAAACATTCTATTATTTAATCTCAGGAAGGAGCTTGCAAGAAAGTACAGTAATGATACCTAATTATGTCCCTTCTTATGTGGCAAATATAATCATATAGGTCACGTTCTCATTCTCATATTGGACTTTGCAAAAAATCTTGATGGCATTCATTTTAGTGTGTTTATTTTAACTCTTGAGTTTTGCTTTATAATATTAATTTCCAACTCAGTCATTTTTCAAAATAGAATAGTAAGGGGTAGAGTTTAAGGTCTTCGGCTCTTTAGATTACCTGATTGTCAAGTCCTGGCTCTGTCTCTTACTAGCTGTTTTAACTTTTAAAAACTTATAGAAAAACCTGAAGACTCTACCAAAAAAACTCTTAGACCTGATAAACTGTTTCAGTAAAATTGCTGTGTACAAAATCAACAAGCAAAAATTAGTAGATTTTAATACTCCAACAATGAACTAGCAGAAAAAGACATCAAGAAAGCAAGCCCATTTACAATAGTCACCAAAAATATAAAATACTTAGGAATAAATTTAACGAAAGAAGTGAAAGATCTCTACAATGAGAACTAAAAATCACTGCTGAAAGAAATTAAAGAGGACACAAAAAGATGGAAAGACATTCTATGCTCTTGGATCAACATTGTGAAAATGTCCATACTACCCAAAGTGATCTACATATTCAACACAATCCCCATCAAAACATCAATGACATTCTTCACAAAACTAGAAAAAACAATCCTAACATTCATATGGAACAACAAAAGACCCCAAATTGCCAAAGCAGTCCTGAGCAAAATAATAATAATAATAATAATAACAACAACAACAACAACAACAATAATAATAAAAGCTGGAGCCATTACACTACCTGACTTCACATTGTACTACAAAGCTATAGTAACCAAAACAGCATGGTACTGTTATAAAAACAGACACTCATACCAATGGAACAGAATAGAGAATCCAGAAATCAATCTACATACTTACAGCCAACTAATGTTTGACAAGGGCAAGAGGAGCATACACTGGGAAAAGGCCGCCTCTTCAATAAGTGGTGCTGGGAAAACTGGACATTCATATGTAGAAGAATGAAACTAGACCTGTATCTCTTGCCATATACCAAAGTCACCTTAAAATGGATTAAAGACTTATATTGAAGACCTGAAGCTATGAAACTACTAAAAGAAAACATAGGGGAAATACTTCAGGAAGTAGGACTGGGCAAAGACTTTATGCACAAGACTCCAAAAGCACAGGCAGCAAAAGGAAAAATAAACAAATGGGATTATATCAAACTCAAAAGCTTCTGTATAGCAAGAGAAACAGTTAACAGAGCAGAAAGATAACCTGCAGAATGGGAGAAAATGTTTTCAAAATATGTATCTGACAAGGGATTAATACCCAGAATATACAAGGAGCACAAGAAACAGTAAAAAAAAACAAGCAAGCCAAAAATGGGCATAGGAAGTAAATAGGCATTTCTCAAAGTAAGATATATGAATGGCCAACAGACACATGAAAAAATACTCAACATCACTAAGCATCAGGAAATGCAAATCAAAACCATATTGAGATATCATCTTATGCCAGTTAGATTGGCCATTATTAAAAAGACAGAGAATAACAAATGCTGGTGAGGATGTGGAGAAAGGGGAGCCCTCCTACACAGTGTATATTAGTGGAACTGAATATTAGTGCAGCCACTATGGAAAACAGTATAGAGGCTCCTCAAACAACTACAGATGGAACTGCCATATGATCTAGCAATTCTGCTGCTGGGTATGTACCCAAAGGAATGGAAATAACCATGTTGAAGGGACACCTGAACTCCCCTGTTTATTGCAGGTCTATCTACAATAGCTAAGAGTTAGCCATATGATCTAGCAATTCTGCTGCTGGGTATGTACCCAAAGGAATGGAAATAACCATGTTTAAGGGACACCTGAACTCCCCTGTTTATTGCAGGTCTATCTACAATAGCTAAGAGTTAGAACCAACCTAAATGTTCATTGTCAGATGACTAGAAAGGAAGATATGATATATATACACAATGGATGCTGCTGTAAAAAAAGGAATGATGTTTTATACTCTGCTATGAAAAAGGAATGAAATTCTGCTATCCACAGCAACATGGATGAACTTAGAGAAAATTACGTTTAAGTGAAATAAGCCAGACACAGAAATACCACATGTTCCACTCATAAGTGGGAGTAGGAAAAGAAAAAAAAAAAAAAGGAAAAAAGAAATATGCTACAACTACAGTAATTCCTTGAACTCTCAAAAGGAGAGAACAGAACTGAGGACAACAAAGGTGGGAAAGTGGAAGGGAGGGGTTGGGGAGAAATTGGTAAAGGGCCACAAAAAATGTTTACATTGTATAATGATGAAATAAATAAATAAATAAATAACTGAGCTGTTTGGGGCTCAGCTTCCTCATCTGTAATGGAAACAAGGTACTATGCATCAGGGGTTGTGAGAACAGGATAATACAAAGCTGGTAGAATAGTACCTTGGTATTGTAAATATCAGTAATTTGGGCCAACTTTAAAACTTTTTCTTTAAATCCTAGGCATATCAAATCTTCTAAAACATTTGAGTTAAGTAGCTAGCTATCCTTCAACCCTTTTAATACCCTCTTCTCATCCCCTTTTCTCACTTAAAATTATTCTCTTAACTCTACCATTTCCTAAGAGTACCTAGTACTGGAATTCTTTTCTTCTTTCATTTATTTGCTTAGCCTCTTTATGTCATTCATTCATTCATTCCTTTTGCAAAGACTCAGAACCAGTAAGAGAGAACGCTGAGAGGAATACAAGGAGAAAAACAAAACAGAGCAAAATATCTATTTCTGTTTCTGAATATCTTTTGACTCCCCATTTCATAATCCTTGACCAGAGGTAAGAGTATGTGGCACATCTTTATTGCATTCCTGTTTTCTGGTTTCCCTTTCTCTTCATGCAATATGGGGTTCACTTCTGTCACAAAACATTGGCCTAACAATGTAGAATGCCTTTGTAAACATTCTAGAGTCCAGGGCTTTCATCAAATCTTTTTGATAAAATGGTGCCTTAATTTTTCTAATCAAGTTAGATGGTAAAGATTAATGTGGTTATCTCCATTCTTCAATGAACTACTTTGGGAAAAACATCTCCTTTTGCCTCATTTTAAAAATTAATGGTATGGAAAAAGCTTTGGTGGTGACATTGAAATACAAATAAGGATAACGAACACTTCTAGAATGCATGCTATGCCGGGCAGTGTTTTATGTGTTTACATACAGCAACTCATTTAATATTTGCAACCACCCAATGAAGTGGATGCTATTATTTTTATGACAATTTCATATATTAACAAAATGAGACACAGAAGAGATTGAGTAATGTTTCCAAGGGAAAAAAGACTGATAAATGGCAGCACCAGTTTCAAAATCCAAGCCTGATGCCTTTGGTAGCCATGATTAGAGAAAGAGAGAGATGGAGACATGCAGAATGGAACATAGGTTCTGAGGACCCATCAGATATTGTCCTTCGATTCTGAGACAATGAAATATTATTATGACAAATTACATCTCCTCCTCTTTTTTTGACTTGGACTTAAATGTAAGAAGTCTGACCTATGCTTTCGTTACTGGCAACTCAGAGTCCAAGGTAGTATATGATTCATAGAAAAAAGGTGAAAATGCTTTTATTAATGCAATTTTTTTTGCTTCTAATAATTCCACATGAACTCTTTATATTTAATATAAAATACTATATATAAACAGAGAGTAATTATTGTTTAGTTTGTTAT
Source organism: Galeopterus variegatus (assembly GCF_000696425.1). Taxonomy (NCBI): domain Eukaryota; kingdom Metazoa; phylum Chordata; class Mammalia; order Dermoptera; family Cynocephalidae; genus Galeopterus; species Galeopterus variegatus. The sequence goes on along the minus strand of NW_007728870.1, from coordinate 63,442 downwards.
ACTGAAATATTGTAATTCAATCTTGGGCTTTAAATAGAGGAGGTTGTAAAATCTTAGTCACTTCTACTTTCGATGACTATCTCCCAAAAAATTGTAAAGGACATATACAATGATATGTAAATAGTATCAGGGCAACACAATATAAATTCTTTTGAATCAATCCAATTATGTATGTTTAATAATTAATAAAATTCTTCTCTTGGGAAAAATATGTAGTTGAAATGAAACCTTGTTTAGTAAAGAAATACTGTACTTGACATTGTATGTTCATCCTAGTGATCTTTCTCTTTGAAAGTAAAAGCTAACTTTTAGCATTCAAATCTTTTGTATTATCACATTTACTTGATTTCCCACAGTTTTTCAAGCAGCAGCAGTAGGCTTTCTATTGCAATAAGCTGGATGGGCATGAATAAATACTCTGTATATCAGCAATATTTTGGGAAAGGGAATGAAGAAAAGATATACTCTGAGCCCTATAAGTAGGCTTAATGAAAAAGCAGATCCCTCACATTTCCAGTTCTGGTTTGAAAGTGATTAATCTTAGATTTTGTGCTCTTGATAAAGGAAAGAGATATTGTAAAAATCATAAAGAAAATATCTTTTGGCCTTATAGACCAAAGGGAAAGTATTGTTAAGGTCAGTTCATTAAGCAGTAAACTACTTAAAGAAAGGGAGGATGTCTGTCTCACTCAACACTATATCCCTACTGCATAGCAGAGTGCTTGAGCATAATAAATGCTTGGTAAATATTAATTATGTGATACATTGAAGTATTTACAATATGTCTTCCTTATATTTTATATTGAAGAGGATCTCAATGTACTATTACATTGAGGTCCTCTTCAGCCTCATGTTCTGTGTGGTGGATGCCTTATGGGAGCTTCCAAATACCTGCTGAATTTGCATAAACTCTCAGCCCACATAGCATTCAGAGAATAACCTATATATATTTTTTCCACCAGTTCTTTAAACTAATATTATTGGTTACTATTAGAACATTTGAGATTGTGTTTTTAGTAAAGTGGGTACTAAAATTCTTCAATATAAGGGGACAATCTTCTATTGAATGAGCTCTATGTTAATTAGCACCATGTGTCATTTAGGCTGAGATAAGCAAGAAAAAAAAAACCTGTATAATTTTATAGAAAAATTGCAAAGATAGTACAGAGAGTTCCCATATGCCCTGCACACTGAGAAATTTGTAACTTTGGGTAAGTTATTTAAACGTTTTGATGCCAATGTTTTATTTCTAAAATGAACATAATGATGATAATAATCCTTTCATTTTGTCTGCTTGGCTTACCTCATAGGGTGTCTATTGGGTATATACACATGAAATTACAAAGTACTTAAAATTAAAGGACTGATATTTGAATTTAAATAGAAATTCCTTTCTTCCCATCAAAAAACCTATTATGTTCAATTTTCTGTGTGTCTAAATTAATTTTAAGTAATGTAGGCCGGTAGAGACAGAACGGAAGTGTTATAGCATATTTTACTGATGCACATTGAACTATTTTTGTTCAATTTTAATTCTCTATAAGCAGATATTGTTTTTTGTAGAACGAGAAAGATAACTGATTAGTACTTAAAGGCTTTCATTTGTATTTACTTAGATTAGGTTTGTATACGTTCAAATCTCTAAACAAAACAACTGATTCAAAATATCTGAAGAAACTTGAACAGACTGAGAGCAACAACACCACTGATAATTTATGTTCCCTGTAATTAAATATAATCCTTTGACTCTCTTGGAAAGATATAATGGAATGTCATGTACTTGGATTCAGAATTCTAGCAGTGAACAGAGGCAGGGGGCTAGCCAGGATATGCTCATCAGAGTTATACTTGGCTGGCTGAGGTCACCAAATGTGTCCAATATATCAAGTCTTACTACTTGGATTCAGAATTCTAGCAGTGAACAGAGGCAGGGGGCTAGCCAGGATATGCTCATCAGAATTATACTTGGCTGGCTGAGGTCACCAAATGTGTCCAATATATCAAGTCTTACTGTAATAGCAGTTGACATTTAAGGACACAGAAAATGTCGTATTTGTGAGGGTGGGGAAAGAAAAAAAGGTTGATATCAACTTGCTAAACTTCTCACTCTACAAAAATGTATAAATTACCACAGAGGATTCAATCGATTAAGGAATGCGTGACTTGTGTAATTCAAACAAATGCAGTAACTTTTCTAGATTCCCTGAAAAAATCTGGGTGAGTCTGCTTTTATTTTCCCAACAAGTTTTGTTTAGGCACAGGTAAGGGGGAAGGAAATGGAAAAGAAGGGGAAGGAAATTGTCTAGAACCTACTATATGCCAGGTAGTAGGCTCTGTGCTTTATTGATCATTAATTCAATAACTATTCCCACCACCCCATACACTGTGATGTGTCTATTTTGATCTCCATTTGATAGACGAGAAAACTGAGACTGAAGTTGGACATGGAAACATACAACCATAAGTACCAGAATTGGTGCCCTAATGCAGAATCTCTCTCTAAAGACTTTTCTCTATATAATCAGCATATATATATATATATATATATATATATATATATATAT
>NW_007728870.1:40924-60868 GCF_000696425.1 Galeopterus variegatus | reverse complement strand
TATATATATATATATATATATATGTGCTATTGATAAAATATATTTTTTAAAAGTATTAATGGAGGAAAAATGTAAATAGGAAGAAAATCTGCCAGCAAAACATATCAAATAATTTTTGTTAAAGTCAAAGAGGAACAATTTTTTCCAAGTACTCTCTGGTTTGTATCCTGCCAGTAATTGTCAAATGTAACCTCTAGTTAGTAATTTTATAACAAATGACGTAATTAGATTTTTTCTCCATGGAAAATCTATGTCAACTTTTTTAGTTATTTAATGAATTCATCACAAAGACCATCATGGTTTGTATTCTGGAAAACAGTTAGTAAATTGACTTGCCACTTACGACATATAACTAATTTGATAAGGTGCAGATGTTATGCTCTTATGTCTACCAATGACACACCTGTCTGAAAATTCAAAAAACAAATAACTAGATCACATCACATGAATACACTGATTTTTTTTTATGACAATGTCTAAAATAAAATCCATTTATTCAATAAATATCTATTGAGTGGCTGCTATTGCGTTAACCTATATGCTGGAAACCAAATAAACTTTTTGATCTTATAAAATTTTTATTCTGTTTTAGGTGATACAGCAAATAAACAAATACATATAGTGCAATGACAGATAGTGGTATTACTTTGAAAGAAATAAAGCAAGATGAGAGGATAGAGTGGCTGGAGGATGTTCTTCTAAGGCCATTGGTCAGAGTCTTCCACTGAGAAGGAGTTTTTGGACAAAGACCCAGATAAAGTGAGGAGTTGAGCATGCCCATATCTGGGGGAAAAGAATTCCAGGCAGAGGGAAAAGCAAGTGCAAATGCCCTGAGAGTAGGGAGTGATGGGTGTGCTAAAGGCAGAGCAAAGAGACAATGCGGCTGAAACGGAGTGAGCGAGAAGGAACATGGTAGGAGATGAACTGTCAAGGCAGCTAATGAGCCACGTAGGCTTTGGTAAGAATTTGAGGTTTTAAGTGTGATGAGAAACCGTGATGAGGTTTTGAGTTGGGTGGTAACTTAATCTAAACGGAGTGAGCGAGAAGGAACATGGTAGGAGATGAACTGTCAAGGCAGCTAATGAGCCACATAGGCTTTGGTAAGAATTTGAGGTTTTAAGTGTGATGAGAAACCGTGATGAGGTTTTGAGTTGGGTGGTAACTTAATCCGACTCATATTAAAAACAAACAAACCAACAAGAAGCTCTGGGTACCATGTTGAAGACAGTCAGAAGGACAAGTGTGAAGCACAGAAACTAGCCAGGAGGCTGTTGGAATAGTCAGGATATTATAAGAATGTCCACTTGCATCCACCTCCCCCAATAAAAATCAATCATGGGGAAACTAGTGTTTTAAATCATCCAAATCCTTTCTTAATCACTGCTTAGAATTTTGAAATACTTTGTTTTCCTTTTTATGTCCATAGATTTTACTGAGAATAAAGAATTTATCAGTTATCAGTTGACTGAGTTTTCAGATTGGATTTTTAAAGCACTTGTTAACCAAGGGTTATAAAGAAGAGTGGCATGTTAAAAATCCTTGTCAAGAAATAACAAGACAAAGAGAAGGTGTAACATTTCTGAGCCCTTGGGAACATGGCCTTTGCCTAAAGGAAATTGCAGGGTCCCTCGTTTTGTTCTTTGTAGGTTCAGTCTGTATATCCTGCTCAAGGCTGTCACTGGCAAGTGGCTCTCAGCTGAGTTACTGACATTCAAATGTGAAATGATGTGAGTGCTGGTATCCCAGGGACCTTCACTGAGTCATCAGGTTTGTGCACCATAGGCACTTGGATATGTCTTAGTGGATTTGAGGGAATAATAGCTCTGAATATCAACATTTCTGGTTATGCCTCTGACGATCCTGAGGACACGATAGAACTTGTCTGTTTTAGAGACAACAGAGGGGCTCATTCTTAGAAAGAGTTGGCCTTACATGCTTAATCACCAGAGGTTCATCTAGGAGGACTCAAATTAGACATTATTCCCTCTTCAAGTATCATCAGCAAAATTAAGGATAGGCAGCTAGTTGCTAGAGTGGGAAGAAAAAAACATTGTCGAATTACTAGCCTTCAAGCCAAGATTTGCCTGTTGTGGTATACATTCCGTGACAATTATTCAAAATGTGGACACTGAGCTAGCATGACAGTAAAATCAAACATACGGGTTATAGATATATAACAAATAAATACAAAATACAACTTGTGCACTGTGCATCTATACAGACAAACAGAAGTTTTAGTGTCCCATGCATGCCACATAATATTGAAGAGAGTCCGGGAAAGTTAATTCACAGCCTACAACCACCTAACTAACTATATCTTTGAGCTTGCTTTAATGTTTCTCCTTCTGTCTGGCCCCAAATGTGCACAGGAGCAGCCCATGAGGCCATCTTCTCCGAACCTTCTACATTCACAGCAGGCCAAAACTCCCTTCCCCTGCCAACCACTCCCACCTCTGCCTTTTTTCTCACAACATAGCTAATGAGCTTCATTCATTCTGATCTAAGTCTCAGGGGCAAATAAGTGATCCAATAACTAATGTCTCATCCCTGACTCTATTTTTTATCTTTTTAGCTCTTCTTCAACAGCCCCCCTAAGCCAGAGGAGTGGAATTGTTTTCTTTCTTCTCCTGCCACCTCCATTGTAGTTTCTACCCTCTTGACTAAAGAGTCGTTGTTAAGCCTTCAGGGCAGTAAGGAGAAGCAGATATTGCCTGACCAATGAGGAGACCGATTACAACTGTAACAAAATCTCTCAGTTTCCATAGGTTTGGGTCTAGAAAGCCCGTAATAAAAGCAATGATGATTCTGGTTGTCCCCGCGCCTGCACTGCATCCCTCAATTTGGTTGTGGTCTATTTGACCTAATCCCTGTGTTATAGATTCTGGATACTATCTTTGGATTAGGATATGTTTAAATGGAATAAGAAAGAGTAAAAAGAGAAAATATCATAGGAAAGAATAAAGATTAACTTGCCTGCATTTTTTTCTAGTGGGCTTGTTATTTCAGTATCAAACTACACAGCAGGTAGAACTATAGAGCTCAGAAGGTCACCTAGATATATGCTGGCTGGGCCAACTCTGCAAAATAAATGTCTATTAAGCATTTCAATCAATAGTGATTTTTGGTACTCCATATTTCTTTCACAAGATGCCATGGCTGAGTAGGGTTCCACTGATTCTATAACTGACAAAGAGTAATTGGGATATTTATGAGTTTTGTGGGGAGTGGTGGGTGGGAATTTAGCATTAAAATATGATGCAATCTTATATTGAAAAATTAAGTCTTTACTTTGGTATTCCTAAAACATAAACGAATATTGTTTCTGGATTCCTAATTCTGAACTCCTGAGTAGAGGTGGGGTGAGTTTGAAGGTCAAGGGTAAATGTATGGTTTGAGGATGCCCAATATATTCTACTATTTTTATCCACCCAAGTTCTCTACCAATTGATAAATGAGGCAAAAAGTTATAGGTTCTTAATATCAAACCTCTGCATAACAACTTGTTCACTAGGTCAGGCAATGCTGACCAACACAGGCTTCCACATGTAAAGCTTGGAGGCCATACAGCTTGTATGAGCAGAGCTCTTTCTTGGCAGCTTGGCTTCCAGAAAGAAGTGCACAAGGGTTACACACGCTCAGTTTTTTCTTCTAAAAGTACGGTCTCAGGTTAATTTCATCCTTCTTGTCTATCAACATTCCCTTTACATGAAAAAAAAATATTGGAAGCCTAAAAAACTTGTTACCCACCCACTTTATATTTGTGAGTGATTCTACTCTTTTTGTTGAAGACTCTGCCTTATCACCAAAGCTTGGCTCAACAATGGACCTTACCCTGTGAATTGTACATAATACCAGGAGGCTAAAAACAACAAAAAAATCAGTTGGTAGTAGGTGAAAAGGCAGAGAAGGGAAGTAGGTAAGACAAAGATATAGGAAGTATTCAGGCTTGGATTTGAATATATTTGTTTTCCTTTTTTATTTCTAATGATTAGCATGACTTATGGCCATTGTGAAATCATGATTCTAAAGAAGAAAATGAATGTTGAAAAGAAAAATGAAGAAGAAAATAACTTCTCATGACATCTTGATTATATTTCTTGAGATTTATTCCACTAAAAATGTAGGAGAATATTCTGGCATTAGTCTACTTCTTTGGGGGCATTGCATGAATAAATCTTATGAAATGTAATCAAATGGGAGGAGATATCTTCTTGCTGAGAATGCTTGAGGTGTGACGCGTCCTGATAACCAGCTGTTGGGAATTGATTCAGTTTTCTTAAAGGGTGGTCCATAAGCACCAAGATTCTTTTCTTCATTTTTCAAGTACTTAAAAATCTACAAATCTACACATTCCAATATTTTATTTAGAAAACTGATTGATTTAAATGTCACATAAAGTTATATTAAACTCTCGTATTAACAGCTTTGATTTTATGTAACTCAATGGAAGAAAGTGAAAGTCTTTTTGGTTGTTCCTGTTTTTTAGAAAAAGGAAAGTTTAAAAAGAAAAGAAAAATGGAGTTATGCCACTATATTCAACACATTGTAGATAGTCTAGAGAATGTAATGTTAATATAGAAACCATGTACAGAACCAGCAAAGCATGATAGCCCGTAGGCTTCAGTTTCTTAATTGGAAATGGATGAATTTTCAAGCAGTTATGGTACATGTACCAGTTAATATGACATTTCCTAGTTTTAGATGTTTTGCATAGAATTAGATTTATATGAAAATATATTATTCTGTACTACAGAATTCTATGTAAATTGTGAACAAGAAGAATTATAGTAAGGTACTGAAAAATTTGTAACAGCTTCCATTGGAAATTAAACTGATAATTTCTAGAGGAAGAATAACAGATTATAACCAGAGTCTGGTTGGGGGGATATATTAAAGATAAATCAAATATGACTGACATGTAGAGGTGATTTCAGGGCTCTTCTTTATGGAGTGACCCCTTGTCATGGTGAATGGATGTATTAACTTTGCAAAAAAATAAGCATGCTTTGATAACCACCCTTAAGACAGAGCTTGATAATTAGCCAATGACACAGGAATAATTTGAGCTATGACTGATGAGTGAAGGTAGTTGAATTATTGAACTCTCTGAGAAAAAAATTCATATTTACTAAAGAATTATAATTTCTCGACCCAAAGGAAAAGCAGTGTAGATGTTATTTTTGGCTAATAGCGAATGCTCTGTGCGTTTTGCTCAAATCATATCACTCTTCTCTCCATACTTATGGCCCCATACCTGATTATGCTAAATACTTAAGTTTTCTTCAAAATAAAATTTACTCTGGCAAATATGGCTGTCCCCTCATTTAACTTTTGAAGAAAATAAACAAGGAAATCTATTTAAATATGTGAGACAGTAAGTCTAGTTATAAAAGGTATCTTTCTTTTACAAGTATCTTTATGTGATTTTAAAATCCTTTAAATAGAATAAAAACTAATGTTGCTGGAGAGAAAAAACCAAACTGGTCCAATCTATTGCTTTCTATTTTTTTTGATAGAAGTAATTGATTTGTCCTGTTAGTTTATAATCAGTTGCTTGTTTTCATCATTGTGGAGATACAGCTCACACTGCACAATTCTCCTAAACCAATGCAATAAAGATTTGTATCTGGAATGTATGGAGTTTGATTATTTATAAAATTGCTTTGTATCTAGAAGAATCTAAATACACAAATAGTTTTCTACATTTTTCATTTGGTTGTGTGGACACAGATATCAAAGATTTGTGAAAAAGCCATGATTTTGTTATTATAAACTTGTTTTTATATCATTTGTTGTGTCATCCAACTGCAATTTCTGCCCCTCCTTGAGCATTTAGACTGCTTCAGCTAATCTGGATGGTGCTTTTTCCTCTCTCACCTCCCCAAGTGTCTACTTCACTGGAAAAGGACAACATCCCCAGAGACTGGAAAATGGTTCCTCAGCCCAAAGTATGGGTGTAATTGAGCTTCCTTGCCATAATCCCTGTGATTTGTTGATCTGTGTGGTTCCATTAAGATAACAATTAAAATCTGCTTCGCCTGTGCTTTGGAGACATTGCTTTCTGCTGCAACCAAGTTATCAAGTTGCTCATATCCAGCATATGGGGAGACTGTGTGGTAAATGATGCAGTTGTTAGTTCTGCATAAATCTTAGGTTCCTGAAAATCCAACCACATCACATCTCATGGCTTATGCTATCAGCCTTAGCTCCCAGCCAGCCTGCTCCAGAGGATACCATTAGGTAAATGAGCTATTTGGGGCCACTTGCTTTTCTACATTAGACAAGGATGAGGCCATAGATTAGTAAATCAAAAGCCTTCCCAGCACTGGTGCATCAGTAAAGGTGTAGACTGCCTGCTGTAACTCCAAAGTCCTTCTTAGCCATCAGTTCTTGATTTTGCTCACCTCCACTTGAGAAGGCTTTTGGATTTAGTTTTGTGTGCATTATGCCCTGGTGTCCAGAACTTTTCCAGTAGGGTAAACTATTTTGATTACTCTGTGGATATCCAGGTCACTGGACCCAAACTGAATACCAGAGCTTCCTCCTCCTGCCTTCACCGGTTCCCTGACACCAGTCAGCAGACCAAGTTACAAACCATCTAATTCCTTCCAGCCTTTATTCCCAGGAGCTGGGATCCAGTCAGCCCTGGTATTTCTGTTTCCTGCCTGAAAAGAAGTCCTGGAGAAAGGAGGTGTGGAACTTAGTCCTTAATCCATTTCCTCCCCCACTCCGGAATTGTCTATTTTTTCCCACCAGCCCAGATCATGTCTCCCCTGCCACCTTGATCCCTACCTCACTGTTCCTCTTCCCTCCATTTGTTCCCAAAGCTAATTCCTGGAATGATTCTGCTATACCTTTGTTAAAATTTGGCCAGATTTTTGGTCCTTCCCACGAGCTTCACTAATTAACTCTTTTCTCTAAAACCCAGAAATTCTCCCAAGTGTTTCTGCCATGAATACAACTTTTACACGGGCCCAAGCATGCTCTGCAGCTGTGTGGTCTCTACAATATTTTACTGGAAACTTCTGTAGAGTAAGAGCTACTTACTGCCACCTTGCCCTGACAAGTCACAAGGTCAGGCAGTTTACCTGGCTGACTTCTGCTGCGTGGGTCTCTTCCTTACCAGAAGTTTCTCTGTCTATCGAGTCTACCAAGGCATAAGCAGCTACAGAGGAAGTGGGAAGGTCAGTCTTATATTTCACCTACTACCTCGGGGCCTATTTTAATGCAAGGCCCATTTTCTGTGAGTTGGGCCATATTCACTTCTCAATATCTATTTTTAAGGGACTCTTAGAATGGCATAGAACTAACTTACTCTACAACTGACAACTCCCCTATCTGTGTATTCACTTCTAAAACCTTACCCCTTTAATTATTCCTGTAATTATTTTTGTTCTTCCTGGAATTAGAGAAATTTCTCATACCAATTTTGGTCTGAATCATCTATGCCCTTGTTTAGATAGGTCTCTGACGTGGTATTGTCTGAGTCTTCTTTGCCTGCTTCCCTACACGCTGAATAGCTTCTCTCCCACCAGGTCACCAGTTCCTGGGTTTAATCTAACTCACTGCTTTTCACAGACGCTGCTATTGATTGGGTGAAATTAAACTCAGAGTAAGCACTTCCAACACAGTAGCAAATAGAAAAGACAAAGTGCATATATTTTCATTACTCAGAATAGGTAAAGCACTATTTCTTTCATCTTTTTTTAATGAAGAACAAACTCTGCATCAGGCAGCCAAATAATGGTTTTAAGAAATTCTAGCAAACTTCTACTGCTCACAGCTTGGAAATTCCTAGTGAACCTAATACCATCAAGGGATGTAACTACGAACACATAATTGCAGAGCTCTCCTTTCAAGGCCTTGTAATGTGTTTCCCAAATTGATATCATTTGGCAATAGCTATAAATTTATGACAAACCGAAAAGAGTTACAATTATGAATTATGGGTTTGTTCCTAAAGATTCCACAGAAAAACTGAAAACGCAGACCCTATTTAAGACGGTAGAATAATTTCAACCATCATTTTTTCCAGAAGAAATTTCAGAAAAAATATATTGTCTCAAAACCATATAATAATGGTATTTTAAAGCTTACTCAGGAACCACAAAAATCTTTGAACGGATGCATATTTGCAGTAGCAGTCATAAACTATGACAGTAATAGAATTGCTTTCTTTTATCGGTAATAAATACTTTGTTTGGGGTTGATTTAACAAAGTTGAACAGATCACCCTACCTAAGTCATCCATCCTGTTTTTCTGTATCTGTTCCTTTCCATTTTCACACATTTGGAATTACTGCTGATTTTCTGTCTTACCACTGAAATGTAATTTATGTGCTTCATTAAACCAGATGTAATGACTATTTCACTCACTAGTATATGCTCAGCCCCTATCACTGTTAGGAACTGAATAAATACTTTTTAAATAGGGTCTTCAAAAGTTCATGGAAAGATTCACATTATCTTTTAATTCCATTTTCCATGAATTTGTTGAAGTACCCTTGTACGTTAATTGTAAGCATTCAGTAAATGTCCAATTATGATGGAATTAAATGGGATTACATAAATTTCCTCTCTAGACATAATCCAAGATAGAAATAGATTAATGTATGATTATGTATATGTCATACATGAATATATTTTAAAAACAAGTAGAAATAATTTGGTAAATAATATCTGTGACTATTAATTTTTTTATAATAAATAGGTCTTGAAAATGTTTTAAAATCTGAAAATCTACAAATAATGTTTACTTCACATAATATTACCACCAAAAATGACAGGTCTATTAAATTTAAGGGTGACATTTGCTTGGAGGGAAAGTGTACATACTAGAGAAAAAAATCATTCCCTCTGTTAACTGAATTATTCAAAACAAAAAAGATAAAATTTTGTTGGTAAATGAGTTTACTTCTACATTTATATATTTTTTAAAAGTAAAAACAACGAGTCTAGAATGTGGGTGGTTTGGCTAAATACTAGCATGGTGAGGTGTGTGGTAAGAAGAGGGACTTAAAAGTTTCAGCTGACTCCAAGACCTATGTGGATGTTATTGTGATGATTGAAAGAAAAGCTAAAGGAATCTTAGATTGTATTATAAAAACCCAGTGTTCAGAACATGTTATATGATAAACTATCTGTCTAGTCACACCTAAGATATTCTATTCAGTTCACAGCCCCACATTCTAAGAGAAACACAGGTAAACATACAATTCTCCAGAGGCAAACAGTGAGGACACAGGGCATTTGAAAATGTCACTGGGGCAAGGTACATTTGCTGTGTCTTAGGGTGTGGGCATGAGCATTGTCTTCAGTTATATGACAGGCTTATTCAGTAGGTCCAAGACTGGCATTGATTATGGGCAACAGAGAGCTGATTCAGAACTAGCTATAAAACTTAGGACGTGAAAGAATATGACTCAACCTAAGGGAGAACTTTGTAGCAACATAATCAAAGTATTGGAATGGGATGCTTTTTAATGTAATAAGCTTCATGAATCCTGAGATCTTCAGAGAGGGTGGAACTCTTTCAACTACAGTGTTGTAAAATTGAATAAATAACTAACATAATGAATCCTTCAAGCCATAAGTAGTTTCTATTAAAAATCATAGGCTTCCTCCCTTAACCCCTGCTCATATCATCTTATTATTTTAACTTTCTCCCATCCACTAGAATGTGAGTTTATCTTTTCTTTTACCAGGTTTCCTGAAAGTATGAGCAATAATCTCGATGACTTGTAATTTAAATAAGAGGAAAATGATGACTTTTAACCAAAAGGGTAATGTGTTGACCTGAGGGATGCTGTTGATACCCTCCATTGTTTACCAGGACTTCCCAACCTCTAATCTTCTGACTCACTTTGCAAGAGACATGCACGCTGCAATCTGATCACCTGAATCAGGCCAATAGAATGAATGCCTGGATGGAGATCAAGTAGCTGGTGAGTCACCTCTGATCTCTGTTTCCAGTGACTAGGGGGGTGGTGGACATCTCTTCTTACCACACCATTGAAAGGCTTCCATCTACAGTGGCCCCAGACGGGCAGCAAGATGGTGGTGGCCAGATGGAGTAGTGAGTGCTGGTGGAGACATCTGTTAACTGGACTTTAGGAAGGAGGAGAGTGTGAAATTTGATACTGTTTGTGCAACCTTGGTTAGTTTCATAAATAGGCATAAAAGGAAACTCAGAGCCAAGGTTATATGTTTACATCATTCAGTGTCTCAAAATGTAGTGTATGTAAGAATCACCTAAAGAAATCGATTTATTAAAAATTGCATATTTCTCAGCACAACCTTCAGCAATTTTGATTCCATAAGTTGACGGTCAGGCTTGGGGAATCTGCCTTTTTAATAAGCAGCCTAGGTGATGTCTAGGCACATAGTTCACAAACCTCACACTGAAAGCACCTACTTGTTTAGACACAGATAACAGATCTTTGTATTTTACAAGTGTCTGCCTTGGAACTAAGAACAAGTTACTAGGGCAAAGGGCTATGACAAATGTCAAACATGTGTATGTGTTTGGCGGTAGGGGAAGTGGACATTAGGCATTTGAAATATGCTTTGTGGACTACTAGAGATAAAAGAAATTACTAGATCCTGAGAAATAGTCAGGGATAACAGTGAGTTCCAAACTTCCACAGAAAAATAGCTCAACGGTAGGATAAAGTTAGAGTTTGCTTAGAGGTTAAGGATTTACGTCTGTGTAATAACTCACATCAAGATGGACTGCACAATTTGCTTAGGGGTTAACAACATCTATTAGCTGGAATGACAGACCATTACCTTTTCTATTGTACTGCCAGCCTTATCAGGCCAAAGGGACACATTACTATTCAAGCCACATACTGCTCTGATGCTAACCAGTGAGCTTAGGAGCAGAAGGTATTAGGAGGAAAACGATCACATAAGGTTTGATGCAGCTTTTCTGCACTGATTATCTTTGTAGATTCTGATGAGGTGTTGACTCACCTCTTCTCAAATTTTACTGGAATAGCTACATTTAATAACACAAGATCACAGTTGATTTGCCTTTTTTTTTCATTGATATGTAAATGAGGAGACTGTTGACAGAATTGAGCCAATAATCACTATTTTCTTCCATGTTGGTAGGTTTTGCTTTCAAGTCTGAGAAAAAACTCATATAGGAAATTCAGTGAGAACTTCAGCCTGAATCATGTCACTCAAAGATAGTCTGGATACCAAGAACCAAACAAAACAGACTGAATAAAAGCAGCCTGGAGTTCATTGGGTTTACCTTACCTCCATCGGTCTTAGTGAGACATAGATTTGCTATGCTTGACTGCAGCTCCATATTTACAGGAATAGATTGAAGACATATTCATCCTTGGGCCTAATCCCAGAGAAACCAGAAAAACAACTTTTAAAGGTACTAACAGGGTAGCAGATGTGGAAGGATGTTTTGGAGCAGACATGGCTTGAGAACTTTAAAAAATAAAGTATTTCATTAGCTCAGAATGTATATTTGCAACTTTATAAACTCTAAAGTAAAGCACTAAGGATAATGAGCATTCCTTGCATTACTTCATTCACCCATTTCTTTTTCCTTCATTGCTTAGGTTTCTGTGGTATTAATTGCACTGGAGGAGCTCTCAGATTACTTAGAGGAGAGCTGTGCACAGTGCAGTGCAGCGGTTGTGCCGATGGCTATCGTCCCAGGGAGGCTCTTTGCTAGCTGCAGCTACCACTCTTCCACAAGAGCACACAACTCCCTGCTCCTTGTCAGAGGCCTGAAATACTCCTAATGATGTGCTATCTTTAGGAAACAGTGGTCATTTTACATATTTTTTGAATCCTAACTTTTTATTTAGATATTCGAACTATTCTTTGGCATCATTCATCCTGTTTCATTCTTTCTTTAAGTTCCTTCCTTTGAAATATATAAATGCCTTTTTAGCTCTTTTGTTTTCACTACCTATGTTAAAGCTTCTCCGATTTTACAATAACATAAATCGTTGTCTTCTTTTAAAAAGTGCCTCTATTTTCCCATAAAATAATAATGTGATAAAGTATTAAAGACATATTAACATCACTGCTAGAGCTTTGATTGATATTTAAAAGAGGTAAAAATTAGAACACTGAATCAAAATAACTTTGATGGGCGAGGTGGCATTTGAATTAAGCTTTCAAAAATGGAGTATTATTCTAAAAATCATAGATGGAGAGACCCAGAATGGCTTAACAAGAGAAACTCTTAGAAGTCATGAAATGCCATAAAGAAAATATTGTTTCAGAAACTTATAGCAAACAAGTATTTTCATTCACAAATTCTTAGGATTGAACCAATCCCATGGGGAGTCAAGTATGAATCTGGTAACTTGTCGTTTACACTACTCTGCCTTTATTCCCCAATATCTCTAGAAAAGAGAAAAATAATTTCATTATCCAGCCTCTCACTTCCATTTTCATTCTACTTTAAAACTTGCATCCTGTTGCCTACTTAATAGATAGTGGTAGTCCAAAATCATTAATATAATATGACAAAGTACTATGTACACAGAACCTTAGACAAATGAAGCATGATGATTTTTATTTGATTAAAACAGGCATTTCTCCCCAGTGAAACAACAGCATGGGAAAGTGTTTGCCACCTTTTGCTAATTTAAAGGAATTGGTCCTCCTAATATTCAGCAGGAGTATATTTCTTCTGCAAGGAAAGGCTAACATCAAGTCAAATCTCGTCTGTTTCCAGTAGAGGTAGAGACTAGCTCAGTTTAGAATCAACAGAATTTTCATTATGGATGAAAAAGTATTATTTTACCAATAAAAACTATGGATTCTTGTCTAGACTTTCCCGAGATAAGATTGGCATTTCTCTACATTCAAAGCTTCCTTAGAAAAAAACTCAGCAGGCAGCCACCCTTGAAAGAGAATGTAAAAATTACTCATTCTATGCTTACTTTGAGATAACTTTTAGATCTCTTCTATGGCCAATTGTTTAAAATTATTCAGGGTCAGAGGTAAACATATAGAACAGTTTATTCAAGATTTTCAGGCTTAAAAACTATAAATTCTTTAGTCATATGAAATTTTCTGTGAAATCTCAATATATAAAATCAAAAAAGCAATGCTGTTAGTATCATTTTCTAAGTTCAATTTGTATAATTAATTTTTTGGGAAGTCAGTAAAAACAGTTTAATAAAACAAATATTTGAAATCATGCAATTCCTTTTCATGATTCATTACAAAAGTATTGGTAGGAACATATATTTAAAGACAAGTTTCTGAAAATCTTAGGATATTCTTTAATTAAATAGGATTGGCAGGTCATGCTTTCACTGGGGTCAACCAAAACATGGTAATATGGCAGTGCTAATCAATGCATTGGTGGGCTGCAGTGTATTATAATTGGAAAAAAATACATATTTAAGTAGGCGTATTGCTTTGTTTTACTTTTCAACTATTATATATGTAGGAGTGTGTGTGTGCACATGTGCATGTTTGCAGGTTTGCATGAAGCACCTATGTAAAATCATAGAGTTAAGTAGAATTTGGTTGGAAGAGTATTGTTCTTGTCCTACATACCAAATGAAAGAACAAGAAAGAAAGAAAAAAACTAAGACCCAGAGAAGCAACCTTACTGGGTCATTCTACAATTTACTGACAGAGAAGTGATTAAAATGTAAATTGCCTGATTCCTTTCGTATTCTTTTGACTTTGTATTGTTATTATTGATATTGTTGCTGGTAAAGATGAAATATCCAAGAAATAATAGAATCATAAACGTTAGCACTGGAAGGAGTTTTGGAGATAAGCACTAACACCATCACCTCCTAAGCTTATGGTATGAAGTGAGTGACCTGCCCAAAGCCACGTAAATTGTCAGTAGCAGGAACCTGAGATTCCTGATGCTGTCCATTGTTTTTCCCTCTTTATCTTATTGCTTGCCAGTTCGATAGAAGCCTTCTTGAGATATAGGTTCAAAAGAAGCAAGCATGCATCCCCTGAAGCATTTGCACTTAGCTTTTGATAGTGTTTAACTCATCCCATTGAGAAACAATATGCAGTACTTCAAAATGCTCCTGGAAAGATTTGTATGATCTTTTAATTCTGTTTTTCTAGGAACGTTTTGAACTACTTTCCTATCATCTGTAGATCTAGTTAAATTTTAGAGGTGATAACAAGAAGTTCTGGTTTAAAGTCTTTCCCCAAAATGCTTATCACTTTATTCTTCTGAGAATTAGAAAGGAATAAAACCATGGCAAAATATGTATTTTCCCAATTTATCACAACCTTTTAGCTCAGTTTACTATGCACCTGTTGCTGAGAGCATAGGACATTATTTTAAATGCAGGATAAATAAGTTACTGCTCTGCAGTCACAGATGAATCAACATTACATTTACTTATTTTCTATATTCCTGAGCTTTAGGATGTCTATCTTCTTAATAAGAAAAATGCACACCATATGTAAAGCATTTTTCATTGCGCTTAAAATGTTGGCTTTGTGACTCATCCAAGACTTCTACTTTCTGTGAATTTACCCTGAAACCACCACAAGCACCTATTAAGTATCCCTCAGCCCTACCGAATTTGCAGTCAAAGTGGAAATACGATGCCTTCTCTGGGTTTGAATAGCGAAAGGAAAATTCATAAAGTAAAAATAACGTTGCAGTTTGGCTTCTTTAATAAATGTAAGCTATGCATACTGAGTTTGTAATTAAGATACTTTCTGTCATTTTTGTGATTTTAAATGTTGAATAATGTCTGTGCTATATTTATAGTCACTTTTGTCCCATTAATAATAAAACATTTCCAGTTGGGAACGAGTATGGCCATGATTTTTGCTTGATCTCATTTAGAGATCCGGGGTCTGAGACTTTTCTCCTGGCTCTCGGTATGTCTCGTATTGGAATTTCATTACTGTTCTGTCTGCTTTAGGAAAACATTTTACCTGTAGTCTTAATATAATTTATATGTACATATTTATTTTTTTTACAAAAAGATGTGAAGTAGAATAGTTCATCAAATAGATGACTGTAATATTTTGGAGGCATTTAAAACTTTTAAAGAATACATGCAATCTTTTTGTGTGTGTGTGACAAAAAGAGTTATATGTTAAATACACTCAATTGTTTTCAGCTGCCACATTGATTTGTAGCTTTCAAAGTTCCATTTAGCCCCAGGATTCCATGAAACATCTCTTCCACTTTTGAAAGATATGACCAAGAGAATTGTTTTTACTTTTTCACCTGGAGGTCTGTTATCTCTATAGGTTGGAATTCTGATGCATGGAAACTAATACCCAAAGTTTCCATGACCTCACATTACTGAGCTTTCCACACAAATAAAACATAAAGCTGCCTTAATAAAATGTCCTAGGGAAGGTCTTGAGTCTCAAAAGGAAGTGAAATGGCTTCCTTTTTCTTAATGTCTTTTCCTGTAGGTAAAGTGTGAGAATGCACATCCCATGGAAAAAGACTTAAAATTGTATTTTGAAAAATGTATGTACGTGTACACACACACACACACCACACACACACACACACACACATCTATGCCTGTTCACCACACACACACACACACACACACACACATCTATGCCTGTTCACCACACACACACACACACACACACACACACCACACACACACATCCATGCCTGTTCACCACACACACACACGCACACACACACAGGAGGGCACTTCAAAAAGTCTGTGGAAAAAAATTAAGAGATAATATGAATCTCCCATGATCTTTTTGAAGACCCTTTGGGTGTGCGTGTGTGTGTGTGTGTGTATATATATATATATATATATATATATATACACACACACATACATTTTGGTGTGTGACAGAGTGTAATTATAGCATTTGTTTTCTTCGTTCACTCTTGCTGCTTGATTATTACTTAAAACTGGCATATCAATTATGCTGAGCTCTAATTTTGTTATGAAAGTTTACCCAATAGACAATGTTGTCTTTCTTTATTATTGACAATTCAGCCAAGTTATATATTTTTTACAAAATTAGACTTTTTTCCTTTACTGTGATTAAATAAAAATAAAAAATTTTAAATATTTTTGATCATATTTTTGTAGTAGAGAATAACTTTAAACTTGCTGTCATCATCTGATGTGAACACTTCTTGTTTAAATTGCTTATTTCTAGAGTCTATCTATACACAGTGTTCTGTATTATCATCCAGTGAAGGGTGGTGCCTTAGTTATAAATGTGCTGAAAAAAATATGAATGAATAAAAAACTTAATTTTTTCCCAAATGTGGTTCAAAAAAAAAATTAGAGAAAAAGCTATTTTATTCACATATTTTTTCTATAAAATATGTAACCCTCTATTCAAAGAATAGTATCAATTAATTAACTGCATTTCTTGCTTGACTTATATCACTATAGGTAGAGAATACACAAAGAGAGAAGCAAGAATTAAACTAAGTACAATAGTTAGTTTTAATTTAAACTTCAAATTATATCAGTCTTTGTTAATTAACCTCTAACTTTCACCTGTGGTGTGTCTAAGAGTTGCTGTAGTTCACTTGGCCACTGGGAACTGGAAGAGTCTAGGACAATCCACAGCCAAGCTTCTTGGGCATAACTGACTGTTTCAGGGGCAAAAAAAAAAAAAAAGAAAAAGTTTTTATTCCCTTCTATAGCTTCACAGGATACAGAAAATGGTTCCTTGGTGACATGCTGTTGTGAAAATAGAATAATTTAATCAGTTCCACTTGCCTTGGGTCTGGTTGGGGGTGGTATGGCACATTCTTTGTAAATAAGTTGTGTGTGGGTGGAGTTAGTGTGCTTGCACAGCACCGTGATTTGCCTGGCATCTGCCTTGGGCGTCCACCCTGCACAGCCATGCTCTCCAACCTACGGCTTCCAAGGACTTGTTTGCCAGTTACCTAGCTCATAGACCTGTGTGTGAGGGGTCTGGGGACACAGTCTGGCATGTGAAGGGTTTGTGACCCAATCTGTGAACGGGCTTGAGGGGTCTGTGAGATACAGACACAGCCCTAGCTTGACATCGGCCCAGTCAGCAGGATTATGGCAAGTAAAAGAGCTCGACACATGCCTTTAAAATTTTCCAATTTTGTTTGGTGCAGTTTCAGTAGTGAAACATACAATCACGACTTTTTAGTTCTTTGGGACATCAAGGGCAAATTCTTCTCTATTCTGTAAAACAAAGAATAAAAATGCTAAAGGCATTATTTTTGGACAAAAATATTCATAAATTTTATGTACTTTGTGGGATTCTACCTTTGCTGTAATCTGTATAATTTTATTTTCTATACCCTGCTTAAGAGTAATGATAATAGATTATTAATCCATTTGTTTCCCATGAGAAGGAAGAAATGTCATGTCAAAGCTTAATAGTCCCTGCTCCAGTGAGAGTCCTCTGAGGATTTCCCATAATAGCAAGGATGTCCTTGCCTTGGGGACCCAATGCTCACTAATCCTGATGTTCCTGAATGAGACTTCATCAATGTCTGCACTGACACTTCAGTATATTGCCTGGTGCTTCCTGTTAAGAAGAGCTTATCTCGCAGTTGCTAGCATATGGTTCTATGTCACCCCATGACCCTTATTAGTACTTCCTCTGTTGAGAAAAGTTAGTGATTTCATTCAAGTTGAGCACAAAAAGCAGAGCTTGGCAGTCAGCTGCGTTCACATCTTAGCTCTTCCACTTACTAGACATCTGTCTGGGCCAGTCACCAACTCCCTTAAGTCTTCATTTCCTTGTTTTTAAAATGGGGATAGTGCCTACTTGTGGTACAATGAAAGTGAATTATGGCCCAGTATTTCTCAAATGTTAATGTGCATAAGAATCAGCAGTAGATTCTGATTCAATCATCTGGGGAAGGGCTTGATAGTCTGCATTTCTAACAAGTTCACTGGTGACTGCTGGTTCCTGAATCACTCTTTCAGCAGGAAGATTATAAGTGAGAAACTAAATATACAAAGAGACAATGGCCAACCCTGTATAAAAAGACAACTCTGATCCACAATATGGCCTAGGAAGCCAGCCCTTATCTTTAATAGCCAGCCCAGGAAGCCAACCTGCTATAAGTCAGACCTGTAGGAAGTCAGACTGCAATCTCTAGTAATAATCCAGGAAGCCAAACGGTAACTTCTGTGGCAATGAGACCAAAATGGTTAGGACTTGATTAATAATTTCCCTAATTTTTGCCTTCGCTTCTAACTTAGGACCTACCAGAGACAGCCAAATATGTACCCCTAATCAATCTCATAGAATGCCCTGTTTCTACTTAGCCCATCTATAGCTTCTCTCTGCCAAGAGCCCCCAATTAGGGCACACCTGAAGCCTTTCCTTTTTCCACTGTAAGTTTCTCCACTCTTCTGGCAGCTTTTGAGTCTCTGCCAAATGCAAGTGATGGTGGCCGGCTCCCTTGCTATAGCCAGCTCTGAATAAATAGCTTTTGCTTAGTCTCATTTTTGTTTATTTCCACTTAAGTGGCTTATGAAAAGTGCCTGTCATTTTGTAAGAACCCCCAAAATTGTATCTTTAGGGCCTTAGAGGACAGTGGAACTAGATACTTCTCTCTTCACACCAGAAGAGGTCTTCATGCTCCAGCCCCCCATGTCCTACTCCCCCAGAAGGGCTGATTTACTGGTTTTACTGAAGTTCACACGTACTCTACTTCTTTCTTCTTTCCATGATATATCTCCTCTTGAATTAGAAAGAGCTTGACTATTTGCTTTCCTTTAGCTGAATCCTCTCTCTTCATCTAGTTGCAGGAAGCCCAGATGATTACCAGTTAACTTCTTTCCTCTTCCTTCTAACACTGTAGTAATAGGCTGGGGATATTTTCCACCCAGATGAAGGCCAGGTCATTTCTCATTAGTGAGCTCATCACTCTCACTTCTTCATTATACTGTCCAAAAGGTGGTCCAAAAATGTCCTGGCCCAAAGGTGGAAAAATGTCAGATTTAGGTTTTAACTGATAGGAAAGGAGGGAGGGAAGCCTCTTTTGGCTTAAATCATGCCCTCTATCCGAATTTTAAAATAATAGCTGTACTTGAGTTTGTGTTACTTCTCAACAATACTCAAGTGGCATTTTGCTTTACTCTACCATTTTTTGTATATTTACATCTACCTTGGGGACCTCACTTGGAGGAGAGGTGGCTGAGGCAAGGGAGGATTTGAACATTCTTGGCTTTTCTAGCCTGATATCACCCAACAGCATCCCAATGTCATATCTTTTTTCCTACTAATTTGAAATAACTGGACATAAACATGATTACCCCAGATGCATCTTGACAGAAGGAATATAGATATCTTCCAAAGAGGAAGAGAAGAAAAAGTGTGACTCAGACTTCTAACAATCCAAGCTCAAATGAAAATACCAGAAAACACACTGACATTTAAAATTCTACTTGGCACAGTAAAAAGAACAATATGTAAGGAATATCTCAAACATAAATATAACTGGAAAAGTTTGCTGAGCATCTGAATGTTAGAAGTGTTTATTTTTGAATACTTTCACAAAAAGGAGAAAATATACTTTAGAATTTTCACCTCTACCAAGCATCTTCCTTATATAGTTGAGTAATTTAAGCTGTTGTCTTGATAGAAGCTTTTTAGTATACTTTATTATTTGATGTAGTAAAAAACATATGATAGCTCCATGCATTTGTCTTGTGAATGCTTTTCAAATCACTCTGCTTTCCTGTAGGATATCACATGAAATAGAAGAGGACCTGAGATTTTCCTAAGGAGTGTCTCCCTATTTTAATAGCACAAGGCACTTAAAAGGGTTTACCTTGTGCTATTAAGAAAATACTCCTTAGGAAAATCTCACAGTTTATGAGACACTTGACATTGCTGTAGAACTTTGTCAAAAAACAATTTCTCAGGCTTCCCTGCAGAAGCAGATTCTGATTCAGCAGTTCTGGAGTAAGGCCCTTGAACCTGCATTTTTTTTTTTTTTTTTTTTTTTTTTTTTTTTTT
>NW_007728870.1:14080-40810 GCF_000696425.1 Galeopterus variegatus | reverse complement strand
TTTTTTTTTTTTTTTTTTTTTTTTTTTTTTTTTTGTCTTTTTTGTGACCGGTAAGGGGATCGCAACCCTTGGTGTGGTGTTGTCTGCACCGCGCTGAGCCAGTGAGCACACCAGCCATTCCCACATAGGATCCGAACCCGTGGCAAGAGCAATGCTGCGCTCCCAGCGCTGCACCCTCCCGAGTGTGCCACGGGGCTGGCTCTTGAACCTGCGTTTTTAAAAGCTCCTTAAGTGGTTCTGGTACCACCAGGTTTGATTTAGGATTCACGATTAAATGGATGTTAATTGGCATGATTAAAATGCTGCTGGGTTGGAAAAGCCTACAATCCTTTGTAAAGCAGAGCAATTTGGTTCAATTCAACAATATTTATTGAGTAACTACTCTGTGCCAGGCACTTTGGTGTACACTGCAGACCCAAAGGTGAATACCACAAGGTTCTTGTCCTCAATTGATACACGAACTAAAGAAAGAAGGATAGGGATGGAGAAAGAGACACCAAGACAGAGAAAGAGGGGATGGGAGAGGGGGGGGGAGTAAAGGAGAGAAATGAAAAGGAGGGAGGAAGAGCGAGAGAAGGAATGAATCAATCTATTTGCAGAATATGACAATGAATTCTATTGGAATTAATAAAGGTATAAGAAGGAAAGAAGAAGCTGCAGAAGAGAAGATAACTTTGGATCTGCCTTGGGGGGTTACAAGATATATGTTAAAATGGTTCCCAAGCACTGTGTTGAGCAATGTATAGGGGCAATTGTAGGTGTGGTTAGGGGACTGTGACTAGCATTTAAAACCATGAAGTACTCCTGCTGAAAGTGCCATAGCATTCCTTTGAGAAACCCTAATTGGACTGATGAAATAGAAGAGAAAATCATTGGCAATCACAAAGGCAAGGAAATGTCAGAAAAGAATGTTGGCTTGGATCAGTATTGTGGAACACTATTGTGTGCTCCTTTTAATAGTAATAATAGAAAAATAATAAACTATGTGAGTAGTTTCAACAGGCTTTATTTATTAGAAAGTACATAAAATAATGCCTTGCCTGTAGGTCCTCAAAAACTAAGCATTGCTTCATAGCTAGCTCTAGCATATACTATTTCATGAAAGTAATAGAGTCCTCCCAAGAATATTCTTAAAACTTCATTGATTTTTCAAGGTTTTTCCATATCTGTAGCATTTCTAAAATATGCTATCTTTTCTCAGCTATGTATGGAACTATTGTTTGCCTTTTAATTGTCAACCCTGTTTCCAGAATCTCTGAACAAAACAGTTGACTCTGGTTTTTCTACCGAAGTGGAAATCCTGGTGATAGTAGGGTCAGAATCCTTGTGACCATCTTGATGGTGAGTATGTATGTTACATTAGAAACAAATCTCAGAGAGCATAACAAAAGTGTTACCTAAATATTTATTAAGAATAACTGACAGGACATACAGTAAGTCTTTGTAAAACTGCATCTGGCTAGGTTTTTAAATGTCAGGCACGCCTTTTGAAAAGATTAATTTCTGTTTCTCCATATTCATGAAACCCTGTTTGCTTATAGTTGCCTCAGTGTGAGGGTACTTCTAAAAGTTCATGGAAAAATAGAGTTAAAAGATAATATGAATCTTTCCATGAACTTTTTGAAGTACCCTTGTATGCTCACCTGAATTTTATTATTTTTTAATGTTTCAAATAAACAATTAATTATAAGTAGAACTGAATAACTGGCATTAAATATTTTATAATTATTGGCATTTTCCTATCATATTACATTGATATTATGCCTATTGTATAAGAAAAATTTCCCTATGATAGTACATAGACAGCATACCTGACTCTTAATAAAAAAACTGTAAAGGAATTTTCAAGGTATTTAGTTAAAGTCAAACATCAGGTGGATTCAGAAGCTCTGGGGTTCTGATTCTGAGCTTATACTTATAGCATACTTCTAAGAAACGGGCCTCTTTCTCAACATTCCACTTATTTTTCTACCAAGGCAGACTCTAATATCAAATATTTGTTTGCAGGTTTCAACAGTAGCCATGGAATCATATTACTTTCAGTCTTGCCTAACTGTGTTAGGACATTTTCAGTGATTTTGATGGTGGGCATGACCCTTGATCCATTGATCTGTACATGAAGTTTGACTAAAACGAGTCTGCTGTGAATAAAATAAATATTTGTTTAGAATTATTCACCATCGAAATCTTGACCCAGGGTCCAACTTTTAATACCAAACCACTGTTCCGTTGGTCATTTAACATGTATCATAAACCATAGAATACACCATAGTCTTTTACCATGCTAGCCAATTAGCATGTAGAAGTTCTCTATTTTGTGAGTGAAGCCAAGGAAATGCATTGAATCCTGGCCTGACCAATTAGGTCTGTACAAAGAAAAACATCAAAGCTTGGAAAAAGATATTAGATATTAGATATTCATTCCTTTATGTCATAGCTCAGGAAAAATAGGTCCAGAGTGGGGCCAGCCCGTGGCTCACTCAGGAGAGTGTAGTGCTGATAACACCAAGGCCACAGGTTTGGATCCCTATATAGGGATGGCCGGTTAGCTCACTTGTGAGAGCGTGGTGCTGACAACACCAGGTCAAGGGTTAAGATCCCCTTACCAGTCATCTTTAAGAAAGAAAAAAAAAAAAAAATAGGTCCGAATGGTTACCTGGTTTGATACCTCTAAACACAAACCAAGGCCACTTGGCAGAATCAGGAGTTGAAGACTAAGACCCTGACTTCTTATTCATTGTTCTTTCATCTAACTCACACATAATTCTGCTCCAAAGTTGCAGACGCCACCTCCAAATCGGGCCTTGGGATGGCTAGTGGATAGCAGAAATTAGGCTGAGACTATGCATGGTGCACTGAAAGGCATTCCCGTTCATGTGGTAGAAAACAAAGAGCACGTCCTACTGACGGAAGATCAGAAACAATCATGCATCAGCAGCCTATTTTCTCAGCACATTTTGGAGTAGAGAGCAAATATTAAGATTTAAATTCTGAATTAACACAATGCAAACGGTTAGGGCCAAGATAATTCTGCCAATTATAAAGTATATGATGTTGGGGCAAAGTATTTTCACTATGCTTCATTTTTCTTGCCTATAAAATAGAGTCAATAATATTACCACTATGTGGGATTTTGGGGATTAATGAAATAAATGGCCTATCTTAAATGTTATATTGGTGAATTCTGCTGCTTCTGATGTTCTTCATGGTTATTAGTATTAGGAAGAATAGAAAACAAAGAATCTTAGACATAATTTAGTTTATTATTTAGCATTTCTTTCTATATAAACACACTGAGAGATGCACAAATTGTATACATAAGAATTAAGTATCCTCTCATACACATAATAATTTTGTTCCTTTGACAGGGAACTCAGACATGGAAGTATTTGAGTTATAATTATGTTTACATTATTTAATGAGACATTGATATCAAAGCAATAAATCAGTGTGAAAATGGAAAGAAAAACACACTTTAAATTCTATTAATTTATAACATAACCTCGTACGGAATTCATGATTCTTATACTAATTCTCATCAGTCACAGAAAATTTTCAAAATGCACCAGTGTTATGAATCTTTTTATGACCCAGTAGAAATAAATATCTTTTTCTAATTAGTTCAGAGTAGGAATCTTCTCAGTAGAAAATACTTTCATTTCTGCCACAAATTTTCATAATTTTTTTAAAAAAATAACTTTATAAAGCACAGTAAGTTATTTAATTTGTATGGATTATTTAATATAGTGATTATTAAATGGATTGAACAGAATTATATTTGTCATAATGAAAAAAACCTTTTCTGTTAACCTCGCAAAGTAGCTATGCAACATTGTTATAACCATATTAACTCAAGGAGTGTGTAAATCATGCCTCTCTGTTTCCCAGGCCCATGGTTGAACGGATTTTTCACCACCACTCTCTCTTTTTTATGTATTGTGTTTTTTGTAATTACGCCCAAATTAAAGATTTTCTAATGCAAGGATGGTAGTGAAACACTTATCAAAATAAAATGAAAGTGCACTTTCTAAATTGTACCCAAGAAAAGTGGCACCTGTCAGAGATTCTATCAGAGAGATGATTTAGAGCCATTTTCTCTCTCAATGCACTGTTGATTTTGGTTCCTGGCCTCAGGTATGTTGTTTGGCACAGAATTTAGCACTGGCAACTGAGCTAGAAGACAAAATGCATTATGCAGTACATGAAAAATATGTGATGTTTAAGTGCAAGACTTTTCTTTGAGGAGTTGGAACATGTCTCAAATGTGGCAAGTTAGGCTGTCCTAATTTCATTTCACTTACAATGTTGCACCTCGAAATTGAAAAGAAAATATTTATCGAATGCCTATTTTATGCCAGAACTGAGATCTTAACACATATTCCAAGTTGCTTATGAGACATTTGAATCTAGGAGTTCCATCTGGGATTTGGTATGTCCAGAACCAAACCGGTTCTTTACCACTCCCATCATCAAACCTCATCTTTTTCTCTACTTCCTACACTAATGAATGTACAGTCTACAGGCCCAAGGCAGAAACCTACATGTCACTGAAATTCCTTCTTTCCCTTACTTAACTACATATCATTTATTACCGAATCCAATTGACTTAGTCTTTGACATATCACTTAAATTAATCCTCTGCTTGCACTACAACCACTCCTGGTCTAATGCAATTCTTTACTTCTGTCCTGGACTATTTCAGTAGTCTACCACCCATTCTTTTTTCCTTTAGTCTCACTAACTTTCAATTCTCCCTGAGCACTTCTGCAGAGCATCTTTCTAAAATACAGATCTAAGCATATTACAACCACACTTAATATCTTTCATTCAATCCCCATTGCCTATAGAACCATGTTCAAACTCTGTAAAATCATTTGCACTTACTTGCCTTCTGCTCTCATCCCTTTCTTCGTTAATGCCCTTTGCTCAAACCAGCCTTTTACATCCTCTAATTTATCATGCTCTTTCAGGTCTCTGTGCTTTTGATGCTCTCCCTGCCTGGAATTCATGTTCACCATGCATGACGGAAACAATTTACTAATTTCTCAAGATCCAGTTTAAGGATTACTTCCTTGATGAGGCCATTCTTGATGCTTGTATTTATGTTCATTTTTCCCTCTTCTGCCCAGCCCTATTGCATTCTGTATAGACTATTGTTATAACTCTCTCAACCATGATTGCCAATACTTATTTATGTTCTCTACTAGATCGTACTATGGAAAGAAACTTCTAATCGGTGTCTGTCTCCAATCCTCCTCATTCTAATCTTTCTTCCACATTTTTTCCAGATTATCTAAAAACCTTCACTATTCCCTCACTGCTTACATGATGAAGTCCAGGCTACTCAGCATAACACACGAGAACTGCACTCTCCATCCCAATCCAGTTCCATCACCCATATCACATATGCTGAACTTTAATGCACAGTCAACCACTCCTAAACTCACCATGGTAGTTCACACTTCTGTTTATCTTCCCCTTCTTGAGAAATGTCCTCTTTCTTTTTCCTAGATGATCTATTTCTACTTATTGTTTAAAGGCTCATATGACAGAGGAAACCTCTGTAAAGCCACCTTGGAACTCTTGGTGGAGGCATACATCCCTTTCTTTCTACCGCCAGGACATCTGCAGAGAATACATCTCACCTGAATCTTGTAATAGCTTAACTGATCTCCTCCTTCCATATTTGCTCTCTTATTCTTTTAAAAGGAAAGTCAGATCATGTCAGTTCTCTACTCAAAACCCTTCACTGGCTCCCCAGCCAGGCAAGTCCTGACAAGACCTGCATTATATGGACTCCGTCACTTCTCAGATCTCATATCACACGACTCTCTGGTTCCCTCTGCTCCAACCATGCTGGCTGGCTGCCTTGCTCTTCATTGAATTCCCCAGACAAATTTCTGACTCTGACACTTGCACTTGCCTTTTCTCTGGCTGGAATTGTCTTCTCCAAATAATCACATGGCTTACCTTTTATCCCTTGAGGGTGTTTCCTTAAATATCACCTGTTGGGCCTTAAAAACTAACGCCACCTTAAGTGACATTACAAGTGGTGCCATTATCGGCCCACAAGGGCATATTAATGTGGCAGCCTAAGACAGCGCCGGGAGGAAGTAGGGTGGGGGTGTCTGCAGGAACCTTGCCTTAGCCCTTATTGGCCAAATACGCGCTTCTGTGCTCGTGAACACTGTGTGGTTGCAATAGCTAGGCATTGAGACAGGATGCATGCCCTTAACCTTTAAGCTGATAAGATTATGTAAAAAACCTCCCTTCCCCATTTGCCTTTAAAAGCAGTGCTTGCGTGATAATAAACGGAACTGCTCAACAGAACCCCCAACAGAACCCCCGCGGTGTCTTAGTGTCCTTTAACTGGGCTGTTTGGGGCCGGCGGTGTGCTCACCTCTCTTCACGGCTCTCTTCCCCCGTCTCCTTCCAAAGGGGACAGGAGGGAAAGAGGAATCCGGGCCATCCGCTCACCCACCAAAAGGAACGAGGCTAGGGCTGTTTGGGACGGCTGGCGGCGGACCTGACAGTCACCTTCTCTATGAGGCCTTTCCCAAATACCCTATTTAATTCTATACTCAACTTCTCTCCTACCCACACTCCCTATCCTCTCTCATTGCTTTCATTTTTTTTTCCACATCTAATGTTTATTATTTTTAACTTATTTTCTCTTATTTCTTGTTTTTTCCCCTGGAAAACAAGCTCCACAGAGCATGGATTTTTATCTATTTTGTTTTCTGAGGTATCTATCCTTAGAACAATTTTTGGTATATAATAGGACTTAATTATGTATGTTGAATAAAGACACATGCTCACACTATAAATTACTTGAATGGAAAGGTCATGATGGACTCAATTTCATGATTCTGTCTGGGAATGATTTCTGCCACATGTTCATTAAATGCACAAAAGTTTTTGAGGAATAAATAAAAGCATTTGCCAACTCTTGTCTGTAGTGTGGAAGAAGCTACTTAAACATGCAATAGTTTATTGGCTGGATTTTTGCTATCTAAATATAGTTATTTAAATAGCTTCTTAACCTAAGTGGGAAATGGTCAACTGCTGTTATTGGGTACTGATGGAAAAGTCCCTCAGTTATTTAGAAGAGTATATTGAAATTCAATCCACTGGATTAGTCTGTAGGATTTTGAGGTTGCTTTGTATTTTATTTTTGACAACCCCATTTTTCTTATATTGTTGAAAGGCAATACTGTTTTCAATCCTAGCTTCAAAGTAGAATTACTGGGACATTATAGAAAATTCTAATACCATGTATTCAGAACTAGAAATTCTGACTCAGTTAGTTGAAGTGCATACAGTGTAGTCTTAAAAAGTCCCAGAAAAATGGGAATGAGGAACCAGGATCAGGAACCGCAATTTAAGAATGATTGTAGATGAGACTAATCAGGAAGGTCTTATTGGCTGCCCCAAATCACCCAGCTCTCTCCATGACTGTAAAGTTGAGATAGAATTTCCACAAATTGAGCAGTAATAATAAAATTTTATCACTTTTAATAATACAAAAAAATCTAGATTTTTCCTGATATAAATGATAAATGACTCTCTACTTTCCAAAGTTATTTTGGTGAGCTTACTACTATTTCATGTATAAAGTCCCTCTTTTTTCATGTAGCTATTGAATATGTGTTAGTAAAGGGGAAAAAATGACACACAAATTGACAAATTCATTGTTTCCCCTTATAAAACTAAATCTTAAGGAAGGTTTGCTTTTCTCTGTGAATTGAAGTCCTGTGCATTAATTTATCATCAAAACTAGAGTCAATTTATAACAGAACCTACAATGGATTTTCAGACTGAATATTAAATGATATTAGAAAGAATTTTTCTTCTGCCACTTATTCCTTTCCAACAGAACAATGAAGAATAGACGGTAATGGTTTCCTAAGTAACATAAAATAATTCCATTTGTGTGAATATTCATTTTAAATTTGTATCTCTAGGAAATTCAGTAGTTGGTTGCAGTTTAGTATGAATGTAGAGCAAATACAGAATATAGAATTCATTTTACACAAATACTTCAATTTCTATGTTCATTACACAGAATGAGTCCTATATCCCCCCCACACAGGACACACACATAAACATTTCAATAAAAACAATATATAATCAGCAATTTGTGCCTTAGAGTATGTTTCACCTACAATTTATAGTAGCTATGGCTCAAAGAATGGCATTTTTCTTTCCTTTTCTTTTTGGTTGAGTAATGGAGGAGACTTATAGGGACAATTGGATTTATTTCCACAGTCACACAGTCTGTGTTTTCAGTAACACCTGGGCCTTTTCATCCTCATTGAAAATGAATGGTTCCCAATGCCTGACTATATGAAATGAGTTGGAGGAAAAATGACTTTTTTTTCACACCACTCAGTAAACAACGACACCAGTGATGGTAATATTAGTGGCACTTGAAGGAATAATGGTCCATCAGCATGCCTTCTTTACTGCTGGATGAAACAATGTACCCACACCTTCTGGGGAGCTTCCAACTTTACAGCATAAAGTGAAACTAGGGTACATCTAGGTTGTAATAAGAACTGAAATACTATGCTGCCACATTCCATTATAGGGGAAAAAAGTTTGCTATGTTTAAGAAATTCTGTTATTTTTGTTTAATCCACTCCTCTAAGTCCATTATCTTTGTATCCTTTTGGAACTGACTGTTAGGAAATAAATTTGTGATGACTTCAGGGGGACAAAACTAGAAAATTTTTTGTTTCCCCTACCTCCACCTGTTTCCATAACTCCCATAGGATAAATAATTCCATATGTCAATCACAAATTTGCCTGATTCTTAACAAATGAAGCTTTATCTCCTTTGTCGATCTCTTTTATAATTTTATTAAGACCTATCTCTACATACTAAGACAGACAGATAACAGTGAATTTAATATGTAAATGTATAAATATGTATTAACCAAAATTTATTTAAAGTACTCACACGTAGCTTGAAACAGAGTAAGCTCAATTTATTTTTGCATTAATGCCAAGAGTTACATAGTTGAGATGGTTTAAATTCCATTTGCGTATCCTATCATTTTTGCTTAGATGCACATATTAAACTTTGTCTCACAGTTCTTTGCTAAAAAAAGCTTTCTTAAAAATAGCGAATTGCAGAAAATAAAAGTAAACAAATATCTCACTTATGTGAGTGTTTCATATGTCTGTTATTTTATTTAAACTGAAAATTTTTCTTCCACTTTTTTCTTTTTTTTAAGAGTAAAGTGTTTGGTTAAAATTATATTTAAAAGTTAACTAGTTTCAAGGAGAGACATTTGAAGTCTTGAAAAAAATATTTTTCTCTACTAATGCTTTTGAGTCATCTCAACCCTCTCCCCCAACTCTCAGATAAAATTGGGTATTTTTCTTAATAAAAGCTACTTTTTTTAGAGACAAAAAACGACTCAGGTTATAGTCAATACAATGTTTTGAAAAAAGCATAGAGCTATAGAGTGAGACAGACCTAGGCTGAGTGACCTGAGCAAGAAGCTGAGTACTTCTACACCTCATTGCTATTGTTCATAAAAGGTGAACAATTGTATCTCACAAGGCTATCATGAGGTTAAATTTAAGTAGAGAACATGCAGAATATGTATATTATAGGTCCTCATTGAAAAACAAGAATTCCACTTTTGTTTATTTTTCCCTTTCCAATGAAGATGCTAAAATCAGTTTCATCTAAGAGTTTGTTGATGTCTATACTTCTAAATAACTATGGTTATGTTAGTAAAAAACACATGCAAGAGACATGGCTGAACTGTTTGGGTCATCAATCAATGACTGTTTCAATGGAGTAGATGTTCAGTGACCTGAATTTGTTACTTCAGACAAGGCACAAAAGAATTTTGGGCAGGCAAAAGCTTAGATCAAGTGCTTAATTTCTAATCAAGAAAAACCATAAATTCTTGGCCCTAGGAAAAAACATCTTCTGAAAAATTATCTCTACGTCTAGTTAAATTACCAGTGACAGTTCTTTTGAATTGGCTTACAGAACTTAACTGAAGTCATTCAATTGTCATTTGTGAGGATGGGTGGAGTCGAAAGCAAAGAAAGGCCTGAAAGAGGAAACCTGTATTAGATTTAGGATGAAGTAGATAGGGTATGTCCTGGACCTATTTCGAGGTGAACCAATCCAGATATATTATCTGTTTAAAAACAGTATCTCGCTAATGTCAGTGTCTGGGGCTGCTCTTAAAAACATAGAAGTTTTGTCATAAAACCTGGAATAGAAGGTGTAGTCTCTGGCTGCAAAATACATCCTGGCATGAGATGACCATCTCAGCATCTGGTTAGTAAATTATCTCAGCAGAAAATGCTCTTCTTTGTTGACAAACGGTCTAGATACTTTTTCAGTGAGACTGGAGAATGAGAACATTCTGGAAACATAGTTTGTGTTCAGTCCCTAAATAGGGAAATTTGTTGAGAAGTCCTCTAATAAAGGTGCTATCATGAAACAAATGTTCTTAAAAGGACAGTCAATGATTCTCTTCATGTCCTTTCTTTTCCTTTTTGTCTTTTTTTCGTGTCCGGCAACGGATCGCAACCCTCAGTGTCGTGCCCGTACCGGACCGGGACCGGCAACGGGATCGCAACCCTCGGTGTTGTGCCTGCACCTCGCTCAGCCAGTGAGCGGGAACCGGTCTGTATGTGGGATCCTAACCCTCAGCAGGAGCGCTGCCGCACTCCCAAGCGGCGCACTGTAGCAGTGCGCCACCGGGCCGGCCCTTCGTGTCCTTTCTTTAAAAGCACAACTAAACTTGAGAAGTTAAATTTTTAAAATCCAAATTTTGTTGCAGTTTATTAATACCAAAACCAAGAAGAAACAAATATCATATGGTATTTTTATTAAAATAAATTTGAACAATTACATTTCTTTTTTTATTCTTTCTTCTTTTGAAAAAATTGAGACATAATTGATTTTACGTATTCGTGGGGTACAGAAGTCGTTAATGGACACAATTAATGAGTATGTTTTGTAAAAAC
Organism: Galeopterus variegatus; assembly: GCF_000696425.1. Lineage (NCBI taxonomy): Eukaryota > Metazoa > Chordata > Mammalia > Dermoptera > Cynocephalidae > Galeopterus > Galeopterus variegatus. The sequence continues at coordinate 29,806 of NW_007728870.1, read as the reverse complement.
AAATATGACAACTATCCTGATTTGATCATCACATATTGAACACAAATATTGATAGCCAACTCTGTAAACAATTAGATTTCTAAGTTGAACCACTTACTATTTCAACATATATTTATCAAATGATAGCATCTAAGGCCGGGGCAATTCTTTCTCAAGGTAAAAGTATAGGAGAATTACCAATGCCGGTTCCTTCTATTTGGACTTTTCAATAGTCCAAATAAACAAACTAACTAAAAGTTGGAACAGAAAAAAATTCACTTAAAAATTGTTAGAATTTGAAGAGAACTTTGATATTCCCTGTTCCAACCTGTTTGTAATATAGAAAAGGATATAACAATATGAGATCTAAGCAGGTTTAGAAACTAGTCGAGGTTATATAAATTGCTCAAATCTCTGTTTTCTCTACTCTAAGTCTGGTGTTTCTTTCACCACATGAAAGTTCATCTCCATGTTTAGCAAAGAGTTAATGGATTACTGTGACCTGAATAAGGGTCATATGAGAGATGTTAAGGCTAGAAAGGTGAGCAGAATAAAGTTGTACAGACCTTTCAAGGATACGCTGAATGGTTGAGACTTTATTCAGCAGATAATAGGGATCCACTGGTAGCCATGTGGAAGCTGTGCTAGAGGGCAATCCAGAAGCCCATAGCACATTCTTAGATCTGTACATTTATGCTCTGCCCATGAAGCTCAGGAGACACAACTTACCATCCATTGCACACATTGCACTGGAGTAAATTAATCTTTTGCTTAGTGCCTGGGTGCCATGGCTATAAGTAGTCCATAAATGATAGAGTGAGATTACTCTCTCAAGAAATAAATAGCATGACACACTTAGAGAAGGGAAAATGAAAAGACATTTAATTATGTAAACCTGTTTCTCTATCTAGTTCTCTTTATTAAGACTGAGGTCCCACTTGCAAAAGCCAATACACCTTGAAAAATGTGTTCAGATTCCTATAATTTCTGACAGTGTAGTGAGATACTCAGTAGAATAAGTATGATCTTAGAGCTAGAAAACCAACAATTTGTAACCTCCAGCAAGTCTTTTAGCCTTAATTTATTAATCTATAGAAGAATGATATTACTTACCTATATTAATCTTGTGTACCTCTCAGATGTTTGTTGTGAGGTACAAGGGAGATAATATATTGGAAAGTTCTTAGGCTTGTTGGGGTCTGCAGCAGAAATCTGAATGTTTTGTTTTAATATTAATTTGTTAGAAGTTACTGTACTTTACAGAAGTAGCATTCGTTTCAATTGTAAAAAGCATTTTGATCACTAAAGAAGTTGACCCAAAAATAAAGATTCACAATGTCTTCTTCAAAATCTTAAGTTGGACAGGTCGTCTTACACTCTAAGGAGTATGATGACTTGGTTATCCATTTGAGGGTCAAACGTGGGTCAAATAAATAGAAAATCTTAAAAGTTCACTTTAATCTAATATTCTGTCATTGTAACTTTTTAAACTAAAAATATCAATTTGCTATGTAAGAAAGTGTGCAAGGAAACATTTAACGTGGAAGAGAACTCTTTATTGTATGGTAAATATTTTACATCTCAAAATCTTAAATATATTACTAAGGAATTATAAAAATATTTTATAGGACTTCTACTTTTGGTTAGAATATAGAAGTCACAGGAAATTATTGCTTTCATCCCAACAACCGAAAGAAGTTGGATAACCTTCAAAAACACACGGTTCTTTTGAAAAATCCTTTAGAGAGCTGAGGATGCAATGAAATCTAAGTAAACTAATTTCCAGAAAAATGACAAGCCCTCACAGAAGAGAAGAGTTCCACAGCTGTTCTCATTTCATATGAAGTAGTGGAGGAGGAGGTACCTGCCAGAGATGGGGGTAAGGAGAAACCAGCTAAACTTTAGTGAACTTCTAACGGCTGTGCGTAGGCTGGCATGAGTGATTAGATTCCAAGAAGCCTAAACCACAGAGCAAATCTGCAACCACCCACCAAATCTTTCCCACAGGTCATCACCTAGTGCTTGAGGGTACTATGCCAAAAGACTGGGAACAAAGCAGGAGAGCTGAGAGATGACCCTAGGTATGCAGAGATTCCCTTAAGTATAATACAGCAGCCCACTAAGGGGTAGAAGGTGAAGAGTAGGAGAGCAGAGACACACTGGTCTCTCAGCTGCACAGTCTGGGGAGGGGCAGGAGAAAACTCTGAGACGCTCAGTGTTTCACAGCATGGAAGGCAGCTGCTCTTGTAAGGCTGGGGAATGGGAATCGGGATGAAAAGAGATCTCCAGATTTGAAAATCAAGGATGACACTGGACAGCAAAGACTTCTTTCCAATGAATCAGAAAACTGGCAGCTGAGGTGTAAAACAGCATGACACAGAGATGTGGTGCCTCAGTTTTACAGCACAAAGAGAACTCCTGAACACCACCAGTTTTCAGACCCTAAGCCATGATGAAGGGAATGTCTAGACCCTCCATGAAAAACATGTGAAACCAGTGCTGAATTGAATATAACTAAAGTTGCAACAAAGTCAGCCAAGCTCAACTGCATATCATACTGATGCAGCATTCTACTCTAGCATCCAAACAAAAGAAGGGGCACAATATCTTCTGGGAGTTAATATTATTTACTTTAGGCTCTACTATTCTTTTACACAAAATAACTTTGCCTTGGTGATGGAGTTTGGGTGTGCTGTCCCCTTCAAAACTCATGTGGAAATTTGATCCCCAATGTGGCAGTGCTGGAAACTGATTGCGGCATGGGGGCAGATCCCTCATGGATAGATTAATGCTCTCCCTCAGGGAGGGGCGAGTAATGAGTGAGTTCTCGCTCTATTAGTTCCCACGAGAGCTTGTTGTTTATAGGACCCTGGCACTTCCTCTCTCTCTCTCTCTTGCTTGTCTCTCTTGCTTCCTCTCACCATGTGATCTGCTTCTACCCACCGGCTGCCTGCCACTTTCCACCATGAGTAGAAGCAGCATGAGGCCCGTGCCAGATGCAGCTGTCCCAGAATAATAAGCCAAATAAATTACCCAGTCTCAGGAATTTCTGTTATAGCAACAAAAAACGGACTAAAACACTTGGACTGAATTGTGTCCCCCAAAATCCATGTATTAGAGACTTAACCCCCACTGTGACAGTGTTAAGAGGGTGGGAAATTCTATTATGGTAATTGAAAGGTGGAGCATTGAAGAGGTGATTAGATTGTGAGGACCATGCCCCAGTAAATGGATGAATAGTTTGATGGTTTAATGGTGGATGTGGGTGTGGTTCTAAGGGCTTTAAAAGGAAAAGGAATGAGGGTTAGCTTTCTCTCTGCTCTGCCCTTCTCACCATGTGACACCCTGCATTGCTGTAGCAGTCACCTCACCAGATGTGTTCCCTGGACTTTGGACTTAGGCTCTGAAACTATAAGCAATAAATTTCATTTTCTTACAAATTTCCCAATTCCAGGTATTTTGTTATAAGCAACAGAAACAGACTAATATAAACTTAAATGCAATAAAAAATTTTGAAAGGCAGCTATGCTCACCACTATACCATCAATGACGACCTGAACTAGACAAGAATGCCCACTCTCACCACTCCTATTCAACATAGTGTTGGAAGTACTAACCAGAGCAATCAGAGAAAAGAAGGAAATAAAGGGCATCCAGATTGGAAAAGATGAAGTCAAACTGTCCTTGCTGGCAAATGACATGATCCTATATATTGAACAGCCTAAAGTCTCTACAAAATAACTCTTGTAGTTGATAAATGATTTTGGCAAAGTTGCAGGATGCAAAATAACACAAAAAAATCAGTAGCATTTCTATTCTCCAATAGTGAACATGCAGAAAAAGAAATCAAGAAAGCTTTCCCATTTATGATAGCCACCAAAATATAAAATACTTAGGAACTGAGTTAACCAAGGATGTGAAAAATCTCTATAATGAGAACTACAAACCACTGCTGAGAGAAATTAAAGAGGACACAAGAAGATGGAAAGATATCCCATGCTCTTAGATTGGAAGAATCAACATTGTGAAAATGTCCAAAGTGATAAACAAATTCAATGAAATCCCCATCAAAATTCCATTTTTCTCAGAAATGGAAAAACCTATCCAGACATTTATATGTAATAACAAAAAGACCATGCCTAGCCAAAGCAATTCTGAGAAAAAAAAAACAAACAAACCTGGAGGCGTAACACTACCTGACTTTAAACTATACTACAAAGCAATAATAACCAAAACAGCATGGTACTGGCATAAGAACAGACACACTGATCAATGGAATAGACTAGAGAATCCAGAAATCAACCCACACACCTACAGCCATCTGATCTTTGACAGCGGCACCAAGCCTATACACTAGGCACCAAGTTTACACACTGGGGAAGAGACTGCCTCTTCAGCACATGGTGCTGGGATAACTGGATATCCATATTCAGGAGAATGAAACTAGACCCATACCTCTCACCATATACTAACATCAACTCAAAATGGATTAAAGAATTAAATATACACCCTGAAACAATAAAACTTCTTAAATAAAACATAGGAGAAACACTTCATGAAGTAGTACTGGACACAGACTTCATGAATATGACCCAAAAGCACAGGCAACCAAAGGAAAAATTTTTTTTAAATGGGATAATATCAAACTAAAAAGCTTCTGCACAGCAAAAGAAACAATTAACAAGAGTTAAAAGATGACAGGGTGGGAGAAAATATTTGTAAAATATACATCTAACAAAGGATTAATATCCAGAATACACAAGGAACTGAAACAACTTTACAACAAAAAAACAAGTAATCCAATTAAAAAATGGTCAAAAGATCTAAATAGGCATTTCTCAAAGGAAGATACATGAATGGCCAACAGACACATGAAAAAATGCTCAACATCACTCAGCATTTGGGAAATGCAAATCAAAACCACACTGAGATACCATCTCACCCCATTTAGGATGGCTAATATCCAAAAGACTGAATGATAAATGCTGGTGATGTTGTGGAGAAAAAGGAACTCTCATACATTGTTTGTGAGAGTGCAAAATGGTGCAGTCTCCGTGGGAAATGGTATGGGGGTTCCTCAAACAATTGCAGATAGATCTACCATATGACCCAGCTATCCCACTGCTGGGAATATACCCAGAGGAATGGAAATCACTAAGTCGAAGGTATACCTGTTCTCCAATGTTCATGGCAGCACTCTTTACAATAGCTAAGAGTTGGAAACAGCCCACTTTGAGTGAAATGTGGAAACCTTTATTTTGTTTGTTCATCTCAGTTTTTCTTGATGGTAAAGAGGTGCCATGAAAGATCAAGGAAGATTAGTGCTTCTGCTGGCTGTTTATTACTGGCAGGTTACCAATTGATCCCCTTTGCTGGTGGTGTCTGGCTTGCCCGATGTTGTCAGTGAGACTTGTGATCAACCTGGCAGAAAAATGCCTACCTGGGCTTCTTCTTTTGACAGATTTGAGAGTTGATAAATGCTGGGTCTGGATGACTTTTTTCTGTTAGGCAGGGAGCTCTGTGGTGTTTGTTTATCTAGTCCTGGGGTCCTAGTTCAGTTTACCTGCTATAGAAGGTTAGAGGGATCTTAGGTCTGATCAAGGAAAAGATTTGACCATGAGCAGCAGTAACACATAACAAGCTTTATTGGGTACTCTGATAGGGTTACATGACAGGAGAATTTTCTCATAGCAGGAGACATTCAGAGTCTTATGGTGAGGGGGACACTACCCGGAAGGGGAGGTGGACAAGGGAAATCCCAGGAGAGAGGGGGATTAAAGAGTGGGTTTATTTGTTTGGGAGATATCTCTCAACAGCACAGCAAGGAGTCTCTGGGTCAGAGAGCTCCAGAGCAGCAGTGCTTGGGGCCTTATGACCACAAGGACCTATGTTATCACTAGATACTTCTGTAGGGAGGGGTCAATTTGGGATATGCAAAACAGGCAGTCACTAATAGACTACTTTTATAATAATTGGATGTATTAAAAATTTAAGTTTGGCACAGGTGGGCTTTCCAGCTAAGGGGTCTCAATTCAAATAGAATAATTTGTTCTGAGTTGTTTTCTTATCTTATAGGTGTTGTCATATTTGTATATAAAATAATACCTCATTATACTGAAAATCTGCAGATATTCCACTGTATAAATGAATATATAAAATGTATCAAATTTTTATACTAATGAATATTTAATGTGTTTCCAACTTTTGACTATTAAAAGCAATTCAGAAAAATTATTATACACAGATATATTAGTCTGCTCAGGCTGCCATAAGAGAATATCACAGACTCGGTAGCTTGAGCAACCAAAATTGATTTTTTCACAGCTCTGCAGGTTCATAGTCCAAGATCAAGATGTTGGCAGGGTTGGCTTTTGGTGAGGGCTCTCTTCCTGGCTTGCAGATGACCACCTTCTCTCTGGGTCCTCACATGAACATGTACACATGTGGAGAGAGAGAGCTCTCTGGCATCTTTCCTTTTTCTTATAATGACACCAGTCTTATTGGATTAGGGGCCCACCCTTCTCAACTGACTTAACCTTAATTACCTCCTTAAAGGTCCAGTCTCCAAACACAGTCACATTGAGGGTTAAGGGTTCAACATATGAATTTTGGGGCTACATACTCATTCCATAACAACAGACATTTATTCAAGTGTGCATATATGTGTGTATATATGCACATATATGTATATATGGATACATTTATAAAGAGAATGATATACTGTATGTATACAACTTAAAAACAATATTGGAAGCCCTGTTAAATAAACCATTTTATATCCTGCATTCCTTAATATTTTGTCATAAGCATTTTTATGTTATTAAATATTCTCTGAAAATTATTTTAACAGTTGTATAAAATTTTATAGGGTTTGTATATATTCTGCTATTTTGGGGATGTAGTGCTGCTTCCTAGTTTTTTTCAAATTATAAATTTAATACAGGATCTCATTGAATGTAAGTTTCTATCCATATCTCTTATTTCTTTAAAATTCATTCTTAGAAATGAATTACTAAATCACAGGATAGGGTAATTTTTAAAGCTTTTTGTATTCATTGCCATATTTTTTGCTCTGAGAGTTATATAAATTTATGTATCTATCAAGTATATATTACTAATGAAATTAAATATTTTTATATACCTTGAACATTTGATTTCTTTTTTTTGCATCTACTTAATCAGTCTTCTATTGGAATGTATTAGTTATGCTTTTGTTGCATTTACTGGATTTTTGTTTTTGTTGGTTATGTTTTTGTTGTATTTACTGAGTTTTTTCTGTTATTTTTAACTATTACTTTTATTTAATTATTTTTTTGATATCTAGAAGGTTTTTAGTAAATTGTTCTTTATGCTTATTTTCATTTTTTGTTGTTGTTGTTTAGAAAGTACTATTCTAACTTAAGGTCTGGTAAATATACACATAAGCATTTCCTTTCTATTTTTAATGGCTTCATGTTATAGCTTTTGCTCTATACAAAATTTATTTTCATGTAAATTATAAAGTAAGACTTTGTTTTCCTCCCAAATAATAAAACATTTTTTCCAGTACTGCTTAATGAGTAATTCTTGTTTTCCCCTTTAATTTGCAATTTCACCTTTATTGTATATTAAAGTATTATCTATAATAGGTTTTATTTTGCTCTATTTATTCTGTTAATTTTATCTGGCCATCAGTTCTTCTGAAAAAACTATATTTTTTTGGTTATCATAGATTATATGAGAGTACTTCATAAGGTTTGTGGAAAAATATAATTAAAAGATAATACAAATCTTTCCATGAACTTTTTGAAGACCTCTCATATTATACTTGCTATCAGTAGGAACTGAAACAGTTATTAATTTTCTTTCTCAAAAAATGTTTAGTTCAAAATCTTCCCTCCCCTTCCTGCATTTGAATTAAATTTCATGAAGCAAATAAATTATCTTCTGAAGAATTGATATCTTTATATTAACTAGTCTTTCTGTCAAATAGTATAATATAAAGTTATCTTTTTAAGCTTATTAGCAAGGTTTAGTACAATTCTTTGGTCAAGAGTAATACTAAGTGTTCTATATTTTTGTTGCTTTTGTGTAAATGATAACCTTTTATACAACAAAATAGTGAAATTATTAAAACTTTGAAAAAATGTAATAGGTTTTACTTAGATATTGCTGGTATAGGAGAGGTTTTTTCTTTATTGTTGTCACTTTACTGAACTCTCCCAACAGATTGAATATTTTTGATTGTTTCTCTTACGTTTTTTGGTCATACTTCCACAATGCAAGTACTGATAGTTTTGTCCACAAGGACTATTTAGACTGAATTTTGCTTGTGCAATGTTTCTTCCCCTTCTGTGCATCCCTCTAGAGTTGTGTGTGCCCATGTTATGACATTATTTTGAGTTTTTAATCACATGTCTTAAGATTGGCTTCTGTAAGTTGAGAATGGATGACTTCTAAGGAAGAAAATAAGACCCTACTTTCTTATAAATATCTTCAGAAACAGTAACACATATCCCAAAGTCTTACCCAAACCAACAATCTATTTTGTTTTCCAAGTACATTCTGAGAACTCTCCAAGAATCTTGATTTAACTCCTAGCTATATATTCCAAGTCTTTTACAGGAATTTACCAAACTGGTTACCAAGGAGACCACCTGAGATCTTTCTTCAGAGAGCTAAGTGATTGCTGATTTGAGGCTCTTCTGTGTAGCTCACGTCCTTTTGTCCAAAAGAGGTCTTATGAAATTTTAGGGCAACTTTTTCTTGTGATAATCATTTTTTTTTTTTGAGACTAAATACAAAATCATACTATACATCATACTATCCTCTTCTTTAATCATATTTTTAATAGACCTTTACTTCATTTGTTGGACAACAAATTGAGAAGCAGGTAGTGGCCATAGTTTTACAGGTTAAAAAAAAAAGAATGTCACTCAATTATTTACTAAAGATTAAAATGTCAGAGAATTTCTGAGAAGCCTATTTCCTACAACAGAATTCTACTGTGTCCAACTCAGGGGAATGACTGAAAGTCTTCTCAGTACTTTACAGTTATACCATACCGTATGTATTTTCCTTCTTTCTTATGCATTAGTGCACAATCATTACTGAAGGCTGTAAAGAGTTGGCTTTACTGGGGCCAAAAAAACTGCTGAATCATCACATGAATCCTTGCTGCCAAGGTGGGAGCATTCTTTCTGCACATGCATAAATCTTTTAAAATTTCAGAAGCACATTTGAAAAAGTATGCAAGAATTAAACATTTTCCCTGAGAAACTTAGACAGGTTGTTTTATTTGTTTGTTTGTCTTACAGTTATAATTTCATTTCTTTCAGCTTTCTGAGGATGTAGAGACCAAGCAACAGAGGTTTTATAAATGATAGAGTTGTACTTCTTAAAATCCACCTAGAGCCAAGATCATGTAGAAGAATGTGTCCCGCATTTCTTTCCACCCCATGTTATGGCTCTCAATCATTTAATGGCCCTGAAGGGCTCACAGGAGTCTCCAAAGAACTATAACACACTTTTCACAAAAATTAGGAACAGTCAGTTCACCTCATAATTCTTAAATTGTTCTGGACTCTCTGAGTCCCCTGTTACAGACCTCATACTGAGAAACTACTGGTACTGACATGCAAACTATGCTTCCTCTTTATGAGCCTTTTCCAAATATAACTGTAAAGGCCATGCTTGTTAACTCTCTGTCAGATTGCTGGGGGGAAATCTACAGGCTTTGGTTTACTCACAATTGCAAGTACACTCATTCAACATTTATTAAATGCCTGTCATGTGTAGGCTTTGTGTACTGGGGCACACAAAAAAGACAGACTTTACCTAATACATATACCATTGTGTGTTTTTGTGGGCTGAGCAAAATAAGTTTGAAAAAAGTGCCGTAGTGTTCAGAAGCTTGATGTCCTCCGTAGTCAAAACATAGGCTTCCGAGCCATGCATTCGAGAGCAAGTGAAAGGGCACTGCTGTAAAAGACTAAGGGACAATGAGGGCGTTCCAGAGACCTGTTTAGAAAAGTTGCTGCCTGGGCGGTTTTTGTATAGTAGCTGCATGCATGGCTAATGACCCATGAAATCATGGACCTGACAAAATGAACAGTTTATCAACAATATCTTCAAAAGGCTAAATGGATTTGTTCAAATTTGGTGGCTAAAAGCAGAATTTGAGGTGGTATAATGTTATCTGAATAGCATCAAGACCTTAGAAGTGTAGCTCCTATTTCTCAATAATCTTTTATAGAACACCCCAGGAGAATGGTATATTAATATTCAGCTTATTTGATCTACAAAATAAAAGGATTAGTTGGCATGATGCAATCACATAAAGAATTCCATTCTGAAAGAGTGATAATGAGATGAAAGAGACATAAAACTGCTGGCGTGACCCTATAATAATCCCTCTGCCAGTGCTGCTTCTCACCCCCAACCTGCTGAACTCAGTACAACAAGGACTCAGTGTGCAACCCCTTCTCACTAAACGGCAAATCAACAAAAATGCTGTTAGCCTGTGCATATCACTTAGTCATGGCTTTCCTTGGAGGAAAAAAATAAAGTGATTTTAAATATATTTCTTATTGCCTCCCTCTCTTCTTCCTTCTTTCTTCCTTCCCTCCCTTCAAATGTAGTTGTGATACCACACTCTTAGAACTCCACACAATCTCCTTTATATACCCACAGTGTAGCCCTGTGTGTTTTAAATCTTTTAGGAAAGCCAAAAGTGACTTGTAATTACCATCAAACATTGCTACTTTATTTTGTATTTGTGTTAAATGTTTCTTTTACACTTTAAAAAGAATGCTAGTATTGTTAAAGCCACTTCTTTGGTTGGTGAAGATGTGGTTTTCTTCCATTTTCCAGATAGAAGTAGCCTGAAGAACCAAGGGCCCAGTTGTCACATGCCCCTCCTGGAGCAGGGACTGTCAGCTCATAGGTCTGGATGTCACACCCAATTGCTTGGATACTCTACCAACACCTTCCCGTGACCACCATCTCCTAAAGGTTCTAGAAGTCATACTTTGTTTAGTTTTTAAAATCAAGCAAATTAAATATGATTTTGTTTTGAATATTTTAGAAGAATTTCATAACATCTTTAGAGAAAATTACAGTGCCTGGTGTTGTAAAATGAAAGTGGAAGATAATTGACATTGAGGCCAGAAAAGAGATATGATTTTTGCTTAATTGTAAGCCCCATCATCATCTCTTCCGCGTTATTGCATATGTCCTTATACAAGGGTCTATTTTCTAGATACATAGCTATCAGTAAATACGATATGTGAATGCTAAAGACAGATTTCATTGCTTTCTTACCTGCACAGTAACTGGCCAGAGAGAAGACCTGTGTAACAGTTTTTATTTGGAAATGTGAAACCCTTCTTTGGAAACTCAAGAGTCAAGATTTAAACTTTTGTTTGTTTGTTTACTTAGCTCTCCTTAGCCCTCCGAGCAGACCGTTGAGACTGTTTCACGCTAAATACTTCTACGTGTCAGTCAATCGCCTGGTTAGAGGAATAGTTCAACGAGAGGGTTAGCTCAGGAAAGACAGGCGTCGCTCTGGGCTGATGAAGACAGACGCGTTCATGGCCGGTCTCCCGTTATTCCCCTCGCAGCACAGCAGCCTCGTGCTGGCTTTGCAGCTCTCTGAGTGCTTCACTAAAGAAGGGAAGGAAAACCTGTGGAGTTATAAGAAAAGGCAACCCCCCCCCCAAAAAAAAAAAAATGGCAAAGAAAATTTTAGTATCAAATCATAAGGAAAAAAATCTTTCTGCTCTGGTTTCTTCTCATTTTTCTCTACGAGTCATTGGAATGTTCTCTGAAAAGAATGACTGCATAGGCCATTAAAATAGGAATGGAGGTGGCATTGGTCTGTGACCTTTTTGGCAGAAGAAGCAATCCTCACACATAAACTTTGCTGTGACAGGATTTTGTTTTTTTCCCCCTTTTTCTGCCATGGAAAAACCCCAAAGGAAAACTGAGAAAGATCCCAGTTGGACAGGTCCTGAGTAAAGTATTTCATATGGATGTGGCTCACTTCTCCCTCCTTACTTTCTTCCTCAATTTTAAATTTTATCTGTCACAATATAATGAATAATGTCATGCGGTCATCTCTAATTAGGGGTTAGAGATGACTTTAACCAGTTTTGCCAATGCACATCTTTAGTCAATACATTGGGGATTTAAAAAAAAATTATCAAAATATAGTCAGGTAAGCTTAGTACTCCAACTATTGGACTGCAAGTTTTGTTACTAGATATCCACTCAACATATTCACGGAGGTGTGCACACATGCACAGTTGCAAACGAGGCAAATACAGAGTAAGCTGTAGAAGAAGAGTTTGTAACAGAATCTTCAAAGTGGTATAAAAAAATAATTACAATTTTTCAAAATAAGGTTAAGCTTGAAAAATAAGAAAATTAAAATAGGAAATAATTTTAAATGATCTTTAAATTTATATATTAAAGTTTTTCATATTAAAATATTTAAATTATACATATAGAAACATATTCTGTGATGATCTAGGATCATAAATAAGTAAATTACAAATTTTTTGTTTGCTTTTGGTACTTGGTCTGCATTTGACATTACATCTTCATAAGAATATTTTATGAGTAGAGCAAGAAAAAATTCTGTAAAAGAAAATATTTTAGTATTCAAACTATTTACAGCGTGCATTTTTCTAACTAAATACAGGATAAGGAGGAGGAGAGCAAGAATAAAAGGAGTAGAAGGAGGATGATAGGGGAAGAAGGAAAAAGAGAGAAGAAGAGGGAGAGGAGAGGAGGAAATGATGACCTATTCGACCGTGTGCTGATGACCTATTCGACCGTGTGCTGATGACCTTTTGTAATGTGTCACTCACGACAGGTTATCCTGAGTGAAACTTGGCATCACACCTTAGAGATACAGAATTAAAACCAAAACAAAAATATTTGAGTGACTTGATAGATATTAAAATTCCTGGGATTCCTTTTTTCATCACAGAAATAATTCTAAGTGTTTTTGGACATCACCAAATCACTCAACAAGGTGATAACATAAAATTTGAACACTCTAAATGCTACACAGAGCCATTGAAAACATACGTTTAACTTGGGTTTGAATATAAACATAGAAATGTGACCACATAGGATTATTTACAGAGTTTGTATTTTTTAGGTTATTAGGACATTATTAAAATCAGATTTGGAATTTTTAAGCTACAAAATACTTAGAAATGATCAAGAAAAAAGCACCATCTCTTTTTGTCTCATTAAAGACATAGGAGAGTTAAAATGCACTACACAAAATCACAAATGCATTATGCAGCAGTCACCTTTTGCATTCTGAGAAAGCTCTGTGTATCTTTTTTTTTCTCCTCCTCCCCCCCTCCCCCACCTCGGCTCTGAGCAATTGTTAAAAAATCATGTGTTGTCCATCAGGTCTGAGATATAGATTCAGTCGAACATTTGCATTTAAAACCATTAGCTTGGTTGGCATTTGTTTCCAGAGACTTTAGTCCCTTTCACAAAGATCAAATGGTCAGTTTCAATCCAGCAAAATCTTTCACAACTAAAAGAAAACAAGAACTTCAAAAAGATGAGGTGCCAAACACTTTATTCAAAAGTACATTTTGAAAACAGCAGTGTTATGCTACAGTCTGACTCTGTTCCAAGCTATAATTATCCTACTAAATGGGAGATATAGACTTTTGCAGTATCTGTTTTCAAAGATGTGTTGCAAAGAGTGTTTAGTCCTAGTCAAACACAAAATTTAGATGATCATAGTCAATTATTTTAATTGAATAGATTTTCTGGTTAGTGACAAACTCCTCAGAGGTACAAAGGCACACTCAAATCCCATTAATTAGCTTTTCTTTAAAATCCATTAAACTTGTATCTCAAAAGTTTCCACTGTATCATGATTTGGAAAGTAAATTTGGAGATTATCACAAGATCTAAATTGTAGACAAAAGTTTATTTGAACAATGATTATTTCACTTAATTTTTCTCTAATAATATATTTGCACATGATGTTTTTAATATTGATTAAATGTACTAAATTAACAAAAATATTTAGTTTGCTTAATTAAACTGAAGTAAAATTTTTAAAAATTTCAAGTACAGGATAAAATAGAGATGTGATGTAAAAAGAGGTTAATTAATAGAATCTTAAATTGGAAGAGGCTTCAGAGGTCATTTAATTCAAACTCCTCAATACAGAGAGCTCCACAAAAAAAGTGCTGATAATTAATTCATCCTCTGCTTTTTTATTTCAAGGGATGGAGAGCTCCTTTCTTTACAAGACAATCATTTACATTACTGAATTGAAGAGGTATCTGTTGTCCTGCATCTCCTACCCACTGATCTTATATTTTCCCTTTGAAACATCAAATCTGCTCCTTCCTGCACATGATGCACCACCCCCCGCCCCCGTATCCCAGTGTTATTCTGTTATGTTCTCAATTAAATCTCTAGTTTTTCAACCATTCTTTTTTTTTTTTTTTTNCCCCTCACTCAGCCAGTGAGTGGGAACCGGTCTGTATGTGGGATCCGAACCCTCGGTGGGAACGCCACCGCGCTCCCAAGCAGCGCACTGTAGCAGTGCACCACCGGGCCGGCCCTCAACCATTCTTTTATGACATGATACCCAGACCAGATTCTAAACTATCCCAGTTTTTTTTTTTTTTTTGTTGTTGTTGTTGTTGTTGTTTTAATTCTTCTGAATTCTGTCGACTTTGTCTCAAACCATGACATCTAGAACTGGATTCAATATTCTGGATGTGCTCTGACTAGTGCTGAAAACAATAATGGCAAGAATCTCAGTTGATTTGAACAATACTTTGTTTTACTAATGCAATGCAGAAATGTGTAATTGGCATGTTGGAGAAAGGATTTGGTGGTGGTGGTGGCTGTTGTTAGGTGACATCATCTTTGGTTTGGTTGCTGGAATCTGTGGTCAACTAAAGCACTTCCATCCCTTTTTCAAGTCAACTGCTGTCAAGAGTGTTTTTCATTGTGTTTTATGAATTCTTCTGTCATTTTTAATCTTCAAGCAGGAATTGAGGGTTGGTCTTGTTAAAAAGCCACTATTTTGGTTCTATCAAGGCCATTTTTAGTTTTAACTTTGTTCTTTTAGCTGTCACCCTCAGGTTTGGGGCTCTGCAAGTTTGATAAATAAGCCTTCTTTTCTCTTCACAAAATTCATAGATAAAAAGTCAAATATGACATAATAAAGAAAAGCTGGAATTCTATGTGTGTATAGAAGTCCTGTGGCATACTATGGAAAGATCATCATCTGGTCACTAATTAACACACTTTGAATATGGCCATTCAAGTCTGAGTTATTACCAGAGGAGGGAATTCATCAAATGGTTTTAAAGTCAAGCAGCAGAATGAGTGATGTATAGACAGCTTGGAGGTTAAAGGCACTGCACTCTAGTCCCAGAGGTCCAGGGATCATGCTTGGCACTGGCTCTAACCAGCTGTGCAAGCTTGTCTTTGTTACTTATCTTCTCTTCTTTCATTTTTCTCACCTCTAAAGCAGAGATGATGATGATGAAAGAAACTGTGTGGAGGGTTTTTTTTAAAGGATTAAATAAATTAATATATCTAAAGTACTCAGGAAAATACGTGATATGTAATAAGTACAACATAGTGGCCAAAATTAACCCTACATCTCATAGCATTCTTCTAACCTATCAGTTTTGGTGAGCTATGTTCTTGCCAATAATGATTTAGCTTTTTCAATGATAGTTAACCATGGGATTAATAATTTAT
>NW_007728870.1:11438-12640 GCF_000696425.1 Galeopterus variegatus | reverse complement strand
ATATTGTGGTAGAAATCCCCAAGATTGGAAACTTGTGTGTGGTGGAGGTTGGGGGTGAGTACGACTTACTCATGGAGAAATTCCTGCTCTCCGAACATGAACTCCATGTAGACACACACACACTTGCAGATATTGCTACTGAAAATGTGTTGTCCAGGACCAAGATAGAGTCAGCCAGGAATTCATCCAGAAATATAAGATTAGCTCAGACAGCAATCAATTTAATGAAAGCAGGAGAAAATGGAATGCTTTCTCATTCTATTCCTTATCTCAGTAAAAACAATTAACTACCTATTGTCCAATCCAAAAACCTGGGAGTCATGTTTTACTTCTTCCTTTCTTACCCCAGTGCCCATAGTACCACCAAGAGTTGTTAATTTTACCTTCTAGAGCTCTTATGCTCTCCAATTCAGTAACCACTAGCCACATGTGGAATTTTAAAGTATGTTCAGAACTTGATTTTATGAATCTACCTTTTAATCATAAATTTTATGAAATTTAAATTGAGATGAGGTTCTAGATAGATCAAATATAAATCAAGATCAAGTAATTCTGAAGATATTTAGAGTAAGTATTGAGATGTGCTCTAAGTAAAAATACATACCAAATTTTGTGATTGTATATGAAAAAAATAATGTAAGATAATTCACTAATACTTCAATATTTTGTACATGTTGAAATGATAAAATTTTAGATATATTTGGTTAAATAGAATATATTATTAAAATTTAGTTTTACCTGTTTTTTAAAATTTNAAATCTGCTCCTTCCTGCACATGATGCACCACCCCCCGCCCCCGTATCCCAGTGTTATTCTATTATGTTCTCAATTAAATCTCTAGTTTTTCAACCATTCTTTTATGACATGATACCCAGACCAGATTCTAAACTATCCCAGTTTTGTTGTTGTTGTTGTTGTTGTTGTTGTTGTTGTTGTTGTTGTTTTAATTCTTCTGAATTCTGTCGACTTTGTCTCAAACCAGGACATCTAGAACTGTATTCAATATTCTGGATGTGCTCTGACTAGTGCTGAAAACAATAATGGCAAGAATCTCAGTTGATTTGAACAATACTTTTTTTTACTAATGCAATGCAGAAATATGTAATTGGCATGTTGGAGAAAGGATTTGGTGGTGGTGGTAGCTGTTGTTAGGTGACATCATCTTTGGTTTGGTTGCTGGAATCTGTGGTCAACTAAAGCAC
>NW_007728870.1:5646-6164 GCF_000696425.1 Galeopterus variegatus | reverse complement strand
GCCCTTTCTCTCCTTTTTTTCCCTCCCCGAATACAGGTAATCCAACAACCTAAAATGGTAATCCCCCAATTCTCCAACCCCAAATGGCAGTGTGTATAAGTATTATTGTAATTTTGTTATTCATTTATTTCTTGCATGAGATTAATAGGGGTGCATTGATATGCTCTCCTTGCTTACCTCTTTGTTAAATGATCTGTCTTAAACTGTTACCATGTAATAGCTTCATCTCAAAGGTTGATGTGATGACAACAGAGTTAAAGACAAATACCGTCTTCTTAATTATCACTAACCAAGGGGGCTACAGAGATCATCCATCTGCCAAACTGGCAAAATCTCTCAACTTTGGGCTGAGACCTGAGGCAGCATACGGCATTTAAGAAAGAGTTTACCAGCTGTTTATGTCAAACCTGCAAACACTAATGCCTAGTTCTCAATTCCAAACTGCACAGGAACATTAAAATTAAATTCCCAACAGTACTATGTTGTCTATAGTGACTTTTTTCTTCTTTTGGAACTCT
>NW_007728870.1:0-296 GCF_000696425.1 Galeopterus variegatus | reverse complement strand
CCATTTCCTTTTGAAACCCAGAAGAGCGCACTAGACCAGTTTCATTTTTCTCTCCTTTTTTTTTTTTTCCTTTTTGTCTTTTTTCTTGACTGTCAACGGGATCGCAACCCTCAGTGTCACGCCCGCACCGAGCTCAACCCGTGAGCGGACTGGTCTCTATATGGGATCCGAACCCTCGGCAGGAGCGCCTCCGCGCTCCCAAGCGCCTCACTCTACGGAGTGCGCCACCGGGCCAGCCCTTTCTCTCCTTTTTTTCCCTCCCCGAATACAGGTAATCCAACAACCTAAAATGGTAA
>NW_007728869.1:266682-274004 GCF_000696425.1 Galeopterus variegatus | reverse complement strand
CTGATTTTCTAAGATCATTGAGAGCTTTGTTATTGTTATTGGTGTTTTGTTTTGTTTTTTATTGCTGTTTTAGTCTGTAAGGCAATTAGGAAAGTATAGGGCTTCAGAGAATGTTCAAAAGAGGCAAATGGATATATTTTTGTTGTTATTACTGAAAGATGGTGGGAAAAGGAGAGATAATGAGAAGGCAAAAGTGTATATATGAACCCTTTTTTTACCCCCAGATCTAGCAAAGAAGTAGTTTGAAAGGACAACTGGTTGCAAGCCTAGGAGATTGATGTCTCTTTTTCATCCCTGCAATGTTGAAACTTTGTGTCCTCCTCAGAGAAACCTACAGTTTCCCTGACAATTGATTCATCCAATATGGTTCCCAAGTGTAGGAATATTGATTCTGAGAAAAGTGCATGTATAGGTGGACCTGAAGTAATTCCCCTGGTTTTCAGCTGACAATATACAACAAACAGAAAATCACAATTTTCCCATATGCCCTAGTAGAGCAAAAATAAGAGCTGAGGATGCTGGATGGAAGAATAGTGGAGAGGGAGTAGTCCATCATTAAAAAGGGGTCCAATGAGGAGATAAACACATGTTCAAAGAGGACCCAGTACATGGCTGTAGAAGTGCCATTGCACTCATGGCAGCCACAGTAAGTCACCATGGGAGAACCACTGGGCATTTGTCATGATATGGAAACAAGCTTCTTCTTATAGGAGCTAAACCCTGCTCCTGTGGCCTTAGAGAGGTCCTGAGGGATGGTGTGAGATAGATTACTACTTCCCCAATATTATGAGGAAACCCAGAGACTCAGATGATATTTTGGAAAGAAAGCACGAGGGAAGGACTCCTGCAAGGTAAGACACCATGAAACAGCAAGCAATTTACAAATGAGACTCTTTTAAACTAGATTTCGCTAAGGAAATTTTTTATTGGCAAAGACAAAAGTATTCTACTATCATTTAGAATATATATATTATAGAAAATGACATGTTTTTGTACATCCAGCATGTAGTGTCAATAGTTTTACCCCACTACAAAATCAAACTACTTATAAGTAATTTTGGTCATTAAAAGGCATCTTAATTCAGGTCCTGTGCTGGGTGCCAGGGATACAGTGAGTGAAATAGCACTGATCTTTGTCCACAGCCAATTTACAGACCAGAAGAGACATAAAAACAGTCAGTCAGATAAAATAAGGCATAAAAAGTGTGCATGAAAACTCAAAACAGGTAACTACTCAGGACAAAAAAAAAATGCAGCAAACTGCACTTAGCAAGTTTTTTTTTTTTTTTGTACATCTAACACTCTAGCTATAACTATTTTCAAGATGTCTTTTATGTAGGATTTTGGAAGCCAGTGTAACTGCATGCAATCCACGTTGCATACACAAAAAGTGTGAAAAAATTTTTCACATAAAATGAACCAGTTTCCCACATTTCTATATAACTAAGAGGACTATAACTTGTAGCCATATCTGCAAACCATGAGTGTGCATAGGCAGTGGAGGTGGATTTTAAAACTTTAGAACATGTTTACTACCTAAACAGAATCAGAAACACTTAGGGCTTATGAGTGAAAAATGAAGGGGAAAAAATGCAGAGGAGACCCGAGCAATGATAGCTCTGCAAAGGAAGATATATGCATGAAAGGAGTCATATAAATATCCCAATAGTTGTCTATTCACATATAAAAGCATTTTCCAGTATGCGAAGAGTATATGTCTACTACATCTGCTTATTGACTTCTTGCCACTTGGGAATTTTCATTCATGCTATAATTAAGGGAAATTGATTTTTATCCATAAAAACATGAAAAATCAGATTTTACCATGAACTGTCTCTCCAAATTTAAAACTGTTTTCTCGATACATTTACATTTCCTAAATCTTCATATCTCCTGCTGAGACCTCATTTCTGAGTCTGGATGATTGTGTGTGTGTGTGTGTGTGTGTGTGTGTGTGTGTGTGTGTGTGTGAATGAAAGAAAAGAGAAAGGAGAAGGCAGATAAGGAAGGAGCAAAGAAAAGAGATTAGGTAGGTAGGAAAGAAGGAAGGAAAGGAAGAATTCAACCTCAGAATATCATAGTTTAAAAAAGGAATAATTATTTATGAATTGTTAAAAAGTAAAACTGTAGGATAGCTAATGGTACACCTATTTTGAAAGTGAGATTTCAAATGACCTCTCCAACATATATACAGTTACATGTACAAGTGTATTAACTTTAATATGTTTAAATGTGAGCAAAAGAACTTCAGATCCACTTTCTAAGAGATTTCAAAGTCCTTTGAAATCATTCAAAAGTAGTCATATGTTAGCTTTAACAGCATGTCTAAAGCATACTTCTACTTTTCTGGCACAAAACCTATGCTGTTATCAAGTGCATCTCAGAAAATGAGAGACGTAGGGCGATCCGTAGAGTATTCTTATCTCTGCAACGTTACCTCTCAATTTGTCCTACTGAGTTTGAATTACTGGCCCTCAGGACATGATGATAGATCTATTATTTTAACATTTTACAAAGCATGATTTAGTATATAAAACCCATCAGCTAACATAAAAGAAGTTCTTTGTTAAACTACGATAGGTATTATCCAAAGCATGACTCTTGTTAAATATAAGACCATTTATATCTATATATTTAACCAATGCAAAAAGCATGGCCGGTTTATAGCACTAAATGGAAAAGTAATAGGTTTTTATTGCATCCTTGTTCAATATAACTTTCTTTTAAAAAATTCATGTCACGTAAGCACTCTATCAGTGATTGTATGTATACAATTCTTTTCCTATCATGCAGTTTTTATTGAAAAAGTTATCGTTGGCACAATATATGTCTCTGATTATTCTTTCTTTTAGGGCCTCATAGAAAAAGTAACTCTTCATTTATTTCTTTACTGAAACACCTTAAGCTGATTCATCTTAGAAACGCCCGTACTCTCACTTGCTATGTAGCAAACCTCCCACACGGACTAATTTGTTCCAATGTTCTTCTCTTCAAAGTCGCAGCAATATTTTCAATTACTTTTAAAGCAGTATTTGCTGAGAAAGAATTGCACTTTATTTTATTGCCATATAGTTTCCTAGATATTTCTGCTTTTCACCAAGGGAGGAAGATTAAGTGCCTCCCCAGTGTTACATGATGCTTTTTATTTTGCAATTATGCACAAAGATTTAAAGGCGGAATCTAAATCTTTTCATTACACAGCTAGTGAGGTAACCACTAAACCTCTGGGTACAAAAGGCTTTCAAGGGTCACTTATTTTTGTGGTACTTGTATAAACCTACCAAGGAATCTGGAAAGATGGTAGGAAATTTTTGCTGCTAAAACATCCCCACCACTGGAAAAGACATTGAAACATGAATATTTTTTTGAAGCAAATCAGTTGTATTACCTTTATAGATTAAAGTTTGGAGATTATACTTATAGTACATGAATGTTATCTGTGACAATTATCTACCAACAGGGCAGTGCCGCAGCAATCATCTAACACATTGGTAGAGATTCAATAGCAAACACATCTGCATAGCTAAATTGAATAGAGTGGGGCTTTTTGTTTGTTCTTGTTTTTTATCATAAATCTCCAGGTGGTTAGCATTAAGGTTGAGAGTATCCTGAGGTAATACAAATATTTCTGGTTTAATGCAATTGTTTTCAGACAGTAGGGAATTTTCAAAATATCGAAGAGTTATGTTATAAAGTGTGAATTGCAAAAAAGTTTTAGCAATGTTGAAGCAAAGATTGCTTAAAAATACTTAATGATAATGATAATGAATTCATTATCATTCAAAAAAATATTTCTCTATGGGAATAGTGATGGTATGTGTCAATTTGAAATAAAACACGAATAGTCATTTCCTATATAATAAATCCAATAGTTAATAAAGATAAAAATACCAAACTTGACATTAAATTCTAGTATATTATGTATGATTATAGATTAGGAAACTCAGGAAAGTTTGTGTGACTTGATTATCCAATAAATATATTTATGTATATGATTATATAAAATACTTATATTTGTATATATTTATACATATATCTATTTATCTATTTAATTTTTTATGTTACTCTTGTTATAATAATTTGAGTACTATCTGGCTCCATTGTGGCCTATGAGTTTCTTCAACCCAGAAACCACATTTTATTTATTGCTGCAATCTCAGATCATGCATATAGTAGGAAATTCACAAAAATGAGTTAACTTGAATTAATTATTGAATATTTTATTAATATTCTATAAGTGTAGATACAGTAAAACTTCTTTGAAATTAGATACAGAGCAGTTAGAAAAATCTATTTAATATGAGACCTTGCTCCCAATTAAATAGATGTATGTAAATCTTTGGAAAATTGCAACTACTTTATCTACCTGTTATGGGTATTCCCAGTGTGAATCCATTGTGGCTATGTATGACATTTGGGTGTTGCATTTTATCCATGTACGTACGTGAAAAATAAAAAGCATGACTGTGTCAAGAAATAATCATTTACTTGGCATCTGAGCAAACTAGCTTCACATTCCAGCTCAGCCATTTATGAACTCAATGGCCTTATGAAAGTCTTTTGACTTTTTGAGTCTAAATTTCCTTATTCATTATGCATGGAGCAAAAGATTGCTGTGAAAAGTAAATGTGACACGTGTAAATATCTTATATGTAACAGGTTTACAATAAGTTGTAGTTAAGTTTATTTGTAATCATTAGTAAATCATATATATGACATAACAATATTTAAATTAACAGTATAATTTACCATACTTATATAACTTTCCTAATAATAATGGTTAACATATTATGCATGCCCTCATATCTCCACCCCAAATAGTTCCCCTCATAGAGTGTTAAATAAGTGTGTTATATTTCCTCCACTGAAAACCTCAAGGGGGGCAAATGTGATGAAATTGGTCTGGGAACGGTTTCAAGTATTGTAAACATAATTTAAAGAGCTTTCAAGACTTTTTATCCTTATGAAAATAACAAAATCCTAAAAGAACAAATTACAGCTTAAAAAATGTAAGACTTCAGGATTTTTGCATTGCCTGTCAGTGTCTTTTCCTCTATAATCCCTTATTATTCAGAAATAATTCCAACATATAGTATGAGAAGATGTATGGAGAAAAAAAAACATAGAACATGTGATATTGTGATTTATAATAAGAAATATATATGTGTGTGTATAATACACACATATATATATTTTGTGAATATATGTGTATGTGTATTATATGCACACATACACACACGCACAGAAATGGAATTGTTGGTTCATATGGTAATTATATTTTTAGTTTTCTGAGTGACCTCCATACCATAATATGGCTGTACTAATACATGTTCTTGCCAACAGTGTATAAGAGTTTCCTTTTCTCCACATTCTCACTAATATTTGTTATCATTTGTCATTTTTATAATAGCCATTCTAGCAGATGTGAGGTGATCTGTCATTTGTAGTTTTAATTTGCATTTCCCTGGACAATTAGAGATGTTGAACAGTTTTTCATACATATTTAAAGAAACTGAAATCATTATGTTGAAGGGATATTTGCAGTCCCATGTTCGTTTTAGCCATGTTTATTCACAATATCCAAAATACGGGAGCAATCTAAGTGCCCACAGACAGATGAAAAAATAATGAAAATGTGATATATATACACGATGGAATACTACATAGCTTAAAAAGAAGAAAATTCTATCACTTATGATGACATGGATGGAACTGGAGGACATTATGATAAATGAAATAAGCCTGGCAAAGAAAGACAAATACTGTTTAATCTCCTTTATATGTGGAATATAAAAAAGTTGAAATCAGAAAGAGAGTAGAAGGTTGTCACCAGAGAGTGGAAAAATGTGAAAGGGATAGAGAAAGGGGAGATGTTAACTAAAGGGTACAAAGTTTCAGTTAGACTGGAGGAATAAGTCAAGGTGATCTACTGCATGGTGATCACAGTTAATAACAATTTATTGTGTATTTCAAATCCCTAAAAAAATACATTTTTAACATCCTCACCACTCAAAATAGTAAGTTGAGAAGGTAAGATATCTTAATTAGCTTGATTGAATCTTTCTGCAGTGTATACGTAGATCAAAACATCACATTGCGCCGGCCCGTGGCTCACTTGGGAGAGTGCGGTGCTAACAGTTATTTGAGAAATTTTATTGAGAAGAGCAGCAGAAAACTATAACTAGGAGAATATGGGGTCAGGAAAGATTACATTTGGTTTGCTATCTTTTACTTTTGTATCTTTTTTGTATTTTTAAAAGAGAGATGTAGGGACCAGCCCATGGCTCACTCGGGAGAGTGTGGTGCTGATAACACCAAGGCCAAAGGTTTGGATCCCATACAGGGATGGCCGCTTAGCTCACTGGGTGAGCGTGGTGCTGACAACACCAAGTCAAGGGTTAAGATCCCCTTACCGGTCATCTTTATAAAAACAACAACAACAAAAAAAACATCACATTGTACCCAACAAACACATAATTATCATTTGTCAATAAAAATAAATTAATAAAAAAAGAAGTATATATTTGGTCTTATTCCCATTTCCTGGCATACAGTTGCTAAAGCTAATGAGATGACTCCTAGCTGGAGGCTCCTGGATAGCCTCAGGATGTGGGTCCATTTAATAGGTTTCTGTAATTCCAAATTTACCTAAATATTTACTTTAAATTTTTCTTCAAATATAGAGAAAATGAAAGGTTTAATATAAATATATATTTTATTTTATAAATATTTTATTTTGATAATTTGAAGGTTAGAAATTAATCTCCTACATTTTCTGCTTAAAACTTCTTTTCCTTAAACTAACAGTCAAACTTGACCAGAAAGTTACCATTAAGTTTGCAAAGACCATATTTTCTAATACTTTGAAATTGTATTTACAGGTCTTCAAAATCTTTTTTTTTTCTCTTATAAATAATCATAAGATGGAATAGAAAGATACTGTCCTGGGGGTTAGAAGGCCTGGCTCTGTTGGGAAAACATCTCACTGAGCCTCAGTTTCCTCACTGGACAGTTTCAACCTTTGAAAATTAGTTTTTTGGTTTTTTTTCTTCCAATTTTGTATGGATAGTATCTTACGCCTATCATAAGACTTCAACAAATGTGATGAAAGTAACTTGACTTTCAATGAAAACACAGCTCTAAATTAAATTGGCAGATGTACTGACATTGTTGGTGGGGCTGCAAAATGGTGCAGCCTCTATGGAAAATGGTATGGAGGTTCCTCAAACAATTGCAGATAGATCTGCCATATGACCCAGCTATCCCACTGCTGGGAATATACCCAGAAGAATGGAAATCATCAAGTCAAAGGTATACCTGTT
>NW_007728869.1:235516-265693 GCF_000696425.1 Galeopterus variegatus | reverse complement strand
ACACACACACACACACACACACACACAAAAACGGGGGCGGGGGAGAAGACATAACAATTACAATTCCTTGAAATTGACATGACAAGTGAACAGAAAGGACATTGTTGGGTGGGAGGGGGGAGTGGGAGGAGGGAGGGAGGTTTGGGTAATGGGCCACAATAATCAACCACATTGTATATCGACAAAATAAATTTTTTTAAAAAATGTAATAAAAATAGAAAGATATGGAAACTAAAAAAAACACATAGATTTCATTTTAAAATAAAAGACTTTAAACTCTTTCTGCCTAAACTAGCTCTCATTATTATTTGCTTATCTCTGTCAAGGATCTTTTCTTTTGGTCATTTTCATTCTAAATTTTGGGATCAACCCTAAGTCCAAGATCTCATCATTTTCCACATCCAGTTGCCTAACCCTATTAATTCTTATTTACTAATATTATTTGATTATTTCTTGGATTTTATTTTCTTTGTTCCCAATGTTATATCAGTCTTCATGGCTAGTACATATTTCCACAATTTTCTAACAAGACCTACTTCCTTTTCTAGGCAATCTTGATGAAATATTAAACTCTTTTGCATAGAATTTAAATATTTTTATGGCACACCTCTTCTAAGCTGAGCCATGAAATAGTTATAAGATTTAATAGTAATTAACTATGCACCAGGCACTAACTATTTCAACCACTGTAATTCTATAATTGGACTGAATTGTCATAACTTCACAAAGAAAGCATTATTATCACCACTGTGCAAATAAGAAAACTGAGGTTAAGAAACATGCTCAATTCCATGGTATTACCATCAGAGTGAAGATTCCAATTCAGGGTAGCAGAGTCAAGTCAATACTGCTCATGGCTTTTCTGCCTCTGAATTGCTATACTTCCTAGCATATTTATCTTAGTTCCTTCAGACTGGTATAACAAGACACCATAAACTAAGTGGCTGATAAACAGAGAAATTTATTTCTTACAGTTTTGGAGGCAGAGAAGTCCAAGATTAAGTCTCCAGTAGGTTTAGTGTCTGACGAGGATCTACATTCTAGCTCCTAGATGAAATCTTTTCACTTTACCCTCACATGGCACAAGTGGCAGTGGAAATCCCTTGAGCCTCTTTTGTATGGACACTAATTCCATTCATGAAGGCTCTACCCTCATGACCTAACCACTTCCCAAAATCCTATCTCCAAATACATTGGGGATTTGGTTTTAATGTATGAACTTTGAGGAAACACCAACATTCAGCCTAAAGCAATGTCCCACATTTAACATGCACACTGTTCATTGTCCCTTATTCAGGAATATCTATTTTTAAAGACAAAATTCAGGAATCTTCTTAGTCTGTCCTTTCCACTTTTGCCCACAATGTTCTTTTCCCCTTTACGTCTTATCATTGACTGTCTATAGGAGTCCCTTGTTAGTCACTCTAATGTTATTTTTCATTAAAATGCTATTACAATAGTCCCCCAGTATCCTTGGGGCATACTTTCCAAGACTCCCTATAAATGCCTGAAACAGTTGATAGTACCAAACCCTATATATACTATGTTTGTTTGTTTGTTTGTTTTTGGTATACATATGTAAATACCTATAATTAACAGAATAATTATAATTAATAGAACAATTATAACAATTTCCTATAATAAAATTTATGTGAATGGGTTCTCTCATTTTCTGTACTGTACTCACCTTTCTTCTTGCAATGATGTGAGATGATTAAATGCCTGTGTGATAATGTGAAGTGAGGTGAATAATGTAGGCATTGTGATTTAGTATTTAAAACATATGAAGTTTTCATGTCTTAATTTTTTCAATATATTTTTTGGACCATGGTTGACTGCAGGTAACTGAAACCACAAAAAGTGAAACCACAGATAAGCGGGATTTATAGTATATTTCTTGTGTCTCTTACTATCACATAAGGATAGAATATGCATCGTATCATCAAAGTGCCACACATAGTGCCTTAGACATTAGGGCTTTGCCCTGGATTGGATTTCTCTCCGAACTCATTGAAGCCTATTCCCCACTGTGACAGTGTTAAGAGGGTGGGAAGTCCTATTATGGTAAATTAAAGGTGAAGCCTTGAACAGGTGATTAGATTGTAAAGACCATGCTCTAGTGAATCGATTAATCCATTGATGGTTTAACTGTGATTAAATCATAAATTAAAAGGAGAGCATGTGAGAAGCTCTCTCTCTCTGCTCCTGCCAAATTTGCCATGTGATACCTTGGATCACTGTAGAGCCACCACCAACAAAGCCCTCACCAGATGTGCTCCCTGGATTTAGGACTTCCCAGGCTCTGAAACCATAAGAAATAAATACTATTTGTTTATAAAGTGCCAGCTTCAGGTATTTCTTTTAAAAGGAGCAGAAACCGGCTAATATAGGTCATTTGACAAAAAGTGTTATAAATGCATGAATTCACATGTATTAACAGAGGTTACAAAGTCTACCCAATATACGCCTTAGCGCTATATTTCGCCTCTTCCTGTAAGTAGAAAATAAAGTATACAAAAGCCTTAATATGCACTTGAGAATTCAGCACTGTTCTATACCTGGATTTGAAAAGAAAATTATTTTCTAACACAGGATTGATTTAGGAATCATAAATTTCACTTTGTTCTTTTGTGGGGAAACAAATAATCATGTATACAGACAGTAACTTACTAGACAGATTTACACTGATTGTTTTTTTTTTCCCTGTAAGCTATTACTATTGAATTTTTCTAAGCAACCCAATATATTAGTCTCTTAAGAATTGTCAATGGATAGTCATAAATAAAATAAATTTCCTTATATAATATGGTTAGAATTTCTTCACAAATTTCTATCAATAGAGAAATAAAAAGCGTATATTTGGTCAAAAGAACAACAGTAAATAATTTAGCATAGCAATTGTCAAAATTTATGAACTGCAAGGAGTCTTCAATTTTTTTTTTTTACCTACTCACTTTAAATATAAGAAAACCAATAACTAGGAGGTTAAGTGATATGCTCAAATTTACAAACATAAACCAACATAGAGAGAGCAATTCTAATGTAGACATGTTATCATGTATACTAATACTGTACACCCTACTATTTTCCCAGATTCTAAATTCAATTTGAAATTATTTTAAACATCATTATGTAAGATAATATTTTTTTCTTTTATTTCCACTTAATCATAGCATGGAATGGTTTTAAAATACTTGTAATGATAGAGTTTTGCATAAAATTAATTAGATACACTACTGGTGCATTTTAGAGCAACATTATTTAATTGGAAATAACATCATCATTAAAATTTTGTAATAATTTAACTAAAGATAAATATTGAAATTAAAATCATTACTTGTAGAAGCTAATAAGCTTTATTAATCCCTCCCACATTATGAAGAATGCAATTTCATGTGTTTTGTTTTTCTGCATCATATAAGTTTACCTTTTTTCTTGCTAATGTGGAGACCATAAATAAAATTAGAAATTTTTGTTAAAATGGACTTATTTAGAAGTCTGACTACTTTCTTACTCCATGTAGTGATTTTCACATTTATTTTTATCTACTTCTTCAAATGTTAAAAAATAATCAAGTGGTCTATTTTCTTCAATCCACACTCCATATTCCATATTCATATTCAATTTTTCTCATATCATCTGCCATGGAAATTTTAAAAGAGGCTGTAAAATGAATGATGGGGTAGATTATGTTTCTTAAGTTAAAGTTATATTTTAAATCTTTAAGTCTACATTTTCAAGAAAATGTAATGTGATGGAGTATATTTAATTTTTTTAACTTTTACTTAGTTTTATTAAAAGTAGATTTTTTTTAAAGCCACTTTTGCTTCAGGTATGTGAAACTCCAGAGTTCAAAAATTCACAGGTGAAATTTCCCAGAAAAATAACAAGAGCAAAAACATGGCTGTACTTACAGGCAAACAGATCATGAGACCAGAGTCCTGGAAGGGCTATTTTTTAATGACCCGAGAGCACAGCAGGTAAGAGGAAAAAGAAGAAAACAATGTGCCAGGCGTTGATTTAAAGGAATCTAAAAAAAATCACTGAAATCTGGTAAATTGCAATCAGTACAGTTGGAGGGTATAAGGGTCTGCTCAGGTCTTCTTTGGAAAAACAGCTTACTACATAATTATTTTTAAGGCTTATGCTGCTGTCTCTTTCTTATTCAGTTAAGTATCATGATTTAGATACTTCTCTGTGTATGTACATCATTCCCAAATACAATGATCACTTCTCACTTGCTGAACTACAAAGAATTGTGGATAACTGACAATTTTTTAAAATAAGAATAAGTAATTTTACATAGTTCGACCTGTAGTAATATTATAATTTATATTTTTACATCAATTATTGTATAAAAATAACCTTTATTCACATTATTTAGTACCTTATTCTCTAACAACAGAACATAATTTCCCTATGGCAAACAGCTGGAAGGTCAATCTGAAAGTATTTCAACTGAAAAATAATGATTAATTTTTAGAAGAATCAGAGAATGCAATTGTGTTAACATATTTCAGTAATAAGCAAACAAAAAAGTACTCAATTGGATTACATCAAAGATTTTGCTGAAGTACAGAATAACTGAGATGATCTAAAGTGTTTTTATCAAAAAATTGTGTGTGTATGTTTAATCACTACATCAACAACAATTTCTATCACTGATGCTTTGGAATCTGTGTTTAATGTTTACATTCAATTGCTTTCCATAATTATTTTTTATTGTATATTCTATTTCTAGTTTATATTTTCTTATGCTCATTCTGACAGTTTCTTTTTCCTTTTAAATAATTTCTAGGCCTTTCATTTTTCTCTTCCTTTGCTCCCAGTGAAATTTTTCTTTTATTAAAAATACTAGATTGACACTGTCAGTGAGTTAGGCTTCTAATTTTTCCTCTCCGCAGCCAAAAGTCCAAGACTGTTCAGTTGTGATAACACCATCTGAACCAAAAGAAATACATTTGGGCCTAATTAACTTTTGTTCATTAAAAATGACCTTATTGCTGTAAAACAGGCATGAACACAGCCTCAGCCTTCTCAGAGATATACTCAGAAACAGCAAAAATGAAAGGTATCTTCGGGAAACATCTGAATCTTCCAGTCATATGACTCAGACTGTATCAAATTCTGATGGTATTATTAACATTATCAACTTAAATTAGATGTTCTATTTGTCCAGTCATGCAAATATCTGCTTTGTTCCTAGTGAGCACTTTGGTATTCCTAGAGAGCTTCACTATCCTATGATGTCAATGTCCATATTCCATCTTATGACAAATATGTGTGTTAATAGAGTATGCAAAAACAGCAAATTTTAATATTAAGATGTACTGAATTATAGTACCTTAAATCACAACACATTCTCCTTTTGATAGAAAAAAAGAAATTTTGCAAAATATGAGAGTTAATTGTGAATACTTATATTTAATCTTTTTTTTTTCTTTTTCTTTCTTTTTTAAATTAATTTATTTTTATTGGAACATAGTTGATTGTACATATCTTTGTACATATCTTTGTGGTGCAGCATTGAATGTCTATACCTGTGTGTAATATGTGATGCTTGAATCAGTTTAATTAGTATATTCTTCAGTATACAATGTAATTGATTTTCATGGCCCTTTACCAACTCCTCCTCTCTTTTCTCCCTCCCTTCCCCCTTTCTCTCTCCTGCCTCTAGTAACTTCAGATCGGTTTTCTTCTCTCAAAATTTTAACATGTTATTGTGATTGTTGTACTTCTCTTTCTTTATTTTATTTTTAATTAATTGATTAATTTATTTTCATCTCCCACATATAAGTGAGAACCTGTGGTGTTTCTCTTTCTGTGCCTGGCTTATTTCACCTAACATAGTTTTCTCTAAGCTCATCCATTTTGCTGTGAATGGCAGTATTTCATTCTTTTTTATGGCAGAGTAGTATTATGTTATATAAATATATCACATTTTCTTTATCCAGTCATCTGAGGATGGACATTTAGGTTGGTTCCAACACTCTTGGCTATTGTGAAGAGAGCTGCAATAAACATGGGAGTGCAGGTATCCCTTCAACATGATTATTTCCATTCCTTTGGGTATATGCCCAGCAGTGGGATTGCTGGGTCATATGCCAGTTCTATCTGTGGTAGCTGTTTGAGGAACCCCCATACTGGCCACCTCTCCGGCCCCTGGAAAGTGCTCCACCCTGACAGTCAGCCCCTCTGCTGAGAGCACCAGTATGACTGGCTACCTCATCAGTAGCAGCAGTCCCTACTACTGCCACAGACACTAGTGCTGAATGAGTAGTCCACAACAGCCACTGCCAGAGCAACTGTCACTGCAAGGGTGGCTTGTTACCATGCCAGCAGCCATAGCTTCTTCGTAGGTGGTCTGCTGACCACTCATCAACATAGACAGAAGGAAAGTCACCAGTGGAGCCCAGGGAAAGAGGCAAGTGAAAGCAAGCCAGCAACCCACTGGCCCAAACCACAGGGAGAATTATGCAGCCATATGCTATAATACAGCTGGGGTAGGGAGGTATGTGTGCAGCCCACAGGCTTGCCTTCATCTGAGGAGAGACACATACAAAACCCCCAAGAGTACAGAAACCCAGGATACTGAAATATAGTAAGAAAGTAATTTCCCAATCACCGCCAACCCATTCCTTAACTAGGGGAAGCAAGGTCTCAGGAGTAATATCTGTCTATAGGAAAGAAGAAAGAAAAAACTCACCCAATGTTATCCATTCAAATCAAGGAGAACCAGTATACTCCAGTGAACCCATCCGGGTCAGAGGGAACTAATCAAGGTGCCAACAGGTCCTCCCAACTTCACCAACCATAACCAAAGAGTGACAGGGCACCAAGGTACTCGTCCAAGAATTTGAGAACTTGCCCATGTTCTGGAGAACCAACATAATGTCACCAGCCTCAGCAATGAATTACTAAGTGCCCCAGGGACTAGGCCATAGAAGCACTCTCATGCAATTCCAGTACTGAATTTGTCCAAAGTACCTACATGGAGACTACACTACTACATCTACCTGGAACTGATACTAAAACACCCCACTCAACAGTCTTTATAAAACACATTTACACGAGGAACTCTCCTCAAAGCCCACTCCAGAGTACTAGAAAAAGCAACTGCTCTACCTACACAGAGATACTAGAAATATGAAAAGACAAGAAAATATGACACTGCCAAAGGAATATAATAATTATCCAGTACCAGACCCTATAGAGCAGGAAGTCCTTGAAATTACTGAGAAGGAATTTTGAGCAACAATCTTAAGGAAACTCAGTGAGATACAAGAAGACTCGGATGACACAACAAAATGAGAAATGGCATCCAGGACCTGAAGGAGGAAATGTACAAAGAGATTAATGCCCTAAAGAAGAATGTAGCAGAGCTTGTGGAGCTAAAGGATTCATTCAGTGAAATAAAAAACACAACTAAGAGCTTAAACAGCAGGCTAGAACAAAAAGAAGAAAGAACTTCTGACCTTGAAGATAGTCTTTTTGAAATAACCCAGGTGGACCAAAAAAAAAAAAAAAATTAAAAATAAAGAAAATCTAAGAGAGCTAGTAGACAACCTAAAGTGTACAACATCTGAATCATGAGTGTTCTAGAAAGTGGAGGAAAAAAGAAAAGGCATTGAAAACATATTCAATGAAATAATAGCAGAAAACTTCCCAGGTATGGGGAGAGAGATGATTCTTCAGATCCAGGAGGCTCAAAGATCCCCAAACAGATTCAATCCCAAAAGATCCAAGACACATTAGAGTCAAACTGGTGACTCTCAAAGACAAAGAGAGAATCTTAAAAGCAGCAAGAGAAAAGTGTCATCACCTATATGGGATCCCCTGCCTAACTGCAGACTTCTCAACAGAAACCCTAAATTCCAGAAGAGAATGGGATATTATATTCAAAATACTAAAAGAAAAAAAAAAAAAGCCAGCCAACAGTACTATGCTCAGCAAGGCTATTCTTTAGAAATGAGGAAGAAATAGTATATTTCCAAGATGAACAAAAACTGTGGGAGTTCACCACAACGTGACCAGCCCTACAAGAAATTTTCAAGGAAGTCTACAGTCTGCAGATCCAAAAAAATGATGATCAGTATCATGAGCACACACACACAAAAACCCACTGGTAGAACAAAAATGCAAATGATGAAAAGAAAGAAACTATACCTTACCACCTCCATAAGCTTTGTTTTCTTCTTAGTTCAAATACATGAGCTACTTTCAGTTTTGTGCTTTACTTTATCATAACTCCATCAAGGGATGCATGAAGTACAGTAGGAACTGGTAAATCTGTTCAAAATGCTTTAATTCATCACCAGTTATAGCTCTGTTAATCTAAAAGAGGTTAGTTTACAAAGAAAATAATCTACTATTATTTCAAGATCTACTTAGATTTATTTTCTAAATATTGTCCTCTATAGTCATTTCATTTGAAATTACACAATTTTGACTGTTATTTCATGTTTTAAAGCAACCATATCCTCTTCACCCTTTTCTTTACTTCCCTGCTATTTTCACATGTTTTCTCCATACTCTTCATCATACATAGAAGAAATGTCACAAACATGCTTGTGAAGTCTCTCAGTTAGCATGTGGAGACACAATATGATCAGCAAATATAATAATTGAATTTTAGTTCATATCTAGTGAAAAAAGAATACATATTACTTCACTAGAAAATTTGTTATCATATTTAGATGTGCAATAATTTTAATTTTGAAAGTAATATTTCTGAGATTACATTTACTAGTTCAAATTAAAGGGACCTACGTAAAACATGAAATAGGAAAGCCTATGTTTAGCAGTAACGTGAGCTTGAATTTAAACTTCAAGCTGTTATTTGCTGATAAAGATGAATAAAGTTATAGATAAATGATTCTGATTAAGAAGAGGCTTTTCCCACTGTACTAGAAGAAATATTGTTCTGTGGAAATGGATCTCACTAACAATTATACTGACTTTCTTGGTCACCTTAGGTAAATTATACTACTTCTCTGAGTCTCAGTTTTCTTCCTCATATATTAAAGGAACTAGACTAGTATCAAAGTTCTCAAAACTGGATGCATTTTAAAATTAACCCATGTTTAAAAACAAGGATTTGTTTTAAAACATGTTCATGCCCAGGCGCGATGACCATAATTTGTCTGGGATGGGTCTGAGCATCAGCACGTTTTTAAAGTCCCCAGATCATTTGATTTTATAGCCACAGGTAATAAATCTAGATTAGATTATCATTAATGTTTCTTTCAGTTCAAAGAAGTCTGAAAAATGACTAATAAACTAAATGTTGATAAGACATAGCATTTAGAAACTAGGAAACCTGAAATACGTCCTTCTGGAAAACTTGAAATGCATACGTGATTAAAAAAATAATAATAATTCCTGTTCATCCTTACTGTTATGTACCACTGACTGTGAGACTCAGCATGCGTTTCTAGGAATGGATTCTGTCTAGAGTTTTTAATGACTGAAGCATCTCAAACTTGCCATTCATCAGAAACACATGCCCTGTGGGTAACCGCTATACAGTCAGCCTTCTCATGAAAAGTCATGGCGATTCCCTAAAGCAGTACAGTGAATGCTGCAGAACATAAGCTTATTACTCCAATTACTCTTCGATTCTTGGAAGGGAACAAGGGAAAATACAATCTAGCGCTAGTTTAAGTTTCAAACACAGGTATATGGTTTGGAAGATGAAACCAAGAATTTGAAGGAATCTACAAGACCCACCTTCTTCCAGTGCATAAATTTAGCTACAAAAATAAAGCAATGCTGAGTTTAATATGACTGTAACTGAAAAAGTATGAAATTAAAACATAGAAAATAATCTTCTTGACAAGTGTGAAAGAATTCAACACATTTTATTTTTCATAATCTATAATTAAGAATTTTTAATAAGTACTAGAGACATTTTCTTATTTAAATAGGGGAAATTTAAATATAAGGGTACTTCAAAAAGATCATGAAAAGTTCTGCATTACCTTTCGATTTGATTTTTCCATGAACTTTCTGAAGTACCCTCACATATATGATATATATTTATATCTAAATAGTATATATTTAAATATATACTTAATATATTTAGATATGTTTGAATATCAATAGTATATATAATATATAACTATACTTATAAATTATTATATATAAATATATAATATTATATATTATATTATATATAATAATATATGTATATAACCTATTTTATTATATATAAATATACTATTATCTATCACAGTATATTTATATATACTAAAATAGGTTAATGTAACATATTTGCCCAATTTTAATGAATGGCTATGATTCCCATTGTAATCATAATCTAATATACTTATATCATAGGAATTTATGAGTCACTTATTATTACAAAGAACCTAAACACTGAGTAGCTAACACAAGAATTTATTTTTCACTCACATACATGTGGGTCAGCTCTGAATCTACAGAGCTCATCTGAGATCAGCTAGCTTAACTCTCAGCTGTGGGTTGGTATTTTAGTCCGTTTTGTGCTGCTATAACAGAATACCCGAGACTGGGTAATTTATAAGGAAAAGAGGTTTATTTGTCTTATGATTGTGGGACAGCTGCATCTGGCATGAGCCTCATGCTGCTTCTACTCATGGTGAAAAGTGGCAGGCAGCCAGTGGGTACAAGCAGATCACATGGTGAGAGGAAGCAAGAGAGAGAGAGAGGAGGTGCCAGGGTCTTTTTAAGCAACAAGATCTGTGGCAACTAATAGAGCGAGAACTCACTCATTAATCCCCCCACCCCCAGGGAGAGCATTAATCCATTCATGAGGGATCCGCCCCCATGACTCAATCAGTTTCCAACACTGCCACATTGGGGATCAAATTTCCATATGAGTTTCCATATGGAGGGGACAACACATCCAAACTCCATCAGTTAGTTGGGTTCAAGTCTGTTCCATACAAGTCCATGTTCTAATATCGTAATACCTGGGGTATGGTTTCTCGTGGCATATCGCAGAGCACAAAAGAATAAATTGCGATCCAATTACTCTTAAGGTCTCATCTTAGAACTGGCACTGTGACATCTACTCATATTGCTTTAGCCATGACAAAGGGTGGACTAAGCATGTACAAATAATATTTTATTCTACACCATTAGTTTATTCACTCATTTATTCAATTGTTTATTTAATCGTCTCATTAAAGATGATTATATGCTTGGCATCATGTAAAGCACTAAAGATACAGTAGTGAGGAAAATCAACATGATGTCTTCTTGCATGGAGTCCAAAGTTTAGTGCGGTAGTGAGTTATGCTAATCAAACAATTGCATAAATGCATCTATAAATAAATAATTTTTAAAGTACAACTACAAGAAATCACTAGGTGTGGTAAAGTACGTGATATAATATTGAAGTTCAAGAAATATTTTTCAGAACAAATGATGAATGAGCTCAGAACTATATATTATGTTATCTAACCAGAAATATTTATTGTAACAGAAAGAAGAAAGAGTATTTGAAGCAAATGAAAGAGTATCTGCAAAAGTTTTGTAATGACAGAGATTATGCCTGTTCGAAGGAAATTTTAGAAAGCAAGACAAGATTGATGAGAGAGAATAACATGGTTTAGAACTGTAAAGAGAGTCACGGGTCAGATTATTGAAGTTCTTACAGAACAGGGTAAAATTTTTGAATTTTTATGTAAAAGCAATTGGAAGCTGGTGAATGCTTTTAAGTAAAAAGCATGATGTAAAATATTTATATTTCTGTTAAAAGATATCACTCTGGATTTATTAAAAATAATGGAAAGATGGATGTGGAGTTTGTTCACCCAAGAGACATTTTAGCCTTCTCTAATTTGATGCATTTAGAGGCAGATGCATTGGAGAGAGAATCTGAAGGTAGAAGTCAATGTACTTAGTGAAAAATGAAAAAGTGTGGGGAAGAATGATGTTCAAGGCCCATGCTTATGATTCTCACTTACATGACTCGGTATATAGTATACTCTTAGAAGGTGGTTCTCTTGAATCACTTTCCTTTTTCTCTTCTCCAATTATTTTAGGTTAAGCTGTCAACAGTCCAGGAAACAGCATATTTAATTTTTCATTGGAGAGATTCCTTAAAATCACATTTTTTATAAACTTTCTAGCCCTGGTTCAATTTTCACCATGTCTTTATGGATCTAGGAGCTGCAAAGTCACTGACTTAAAGCAGGCCTAGTTATGAAGAGATCAACTTAAATAACTGGTCACCTTTAGAAAGGAGGTGTCTAGTTTCAATTCTGGTCCCATTTTATTTGACCCTGGTAGCTACTGTGGGTCAAGTAAATAGCATATTAGTAGCAATGATTTTCTTGGGAAAATTTAAGCTTAACCCTGTTCTCATCAATTGCTGAGGAACTCTACACTCCCAGACAGGAAACAATGTTTTGTGCTATATACCAAAAAACAAACAAACAAACAAACAAACAACAAAAAAAAAAAACACCTGGCTACATTATAAAATAATTGTAACTCCAACATAGGAGTTGTTACTCAACTTTCAGTCTTCAAAGAAAGGCTAGATGGTGACAATTCCAGTGCAGACAATTGAGACAATTGCAGTGTCCTTTTTGGGGAAAAAAAAAAAATCCCAACCACATAAAAGCCTTTTACATAGCTGTGCAAAAAGATTTTTCCATTAAATTAAAAAAGGGAGATGTTTAAAGAGTATGCAATTTTAATATATTTTGTTTTCTGCATATCAGAAATGAACATATATCAGAAATGAACTTGACTGTTGTTATGCAGAAACAATACAATCTCTTTCAAAATGCCACATACAGTATTTAAAATCATTTCAAAATAAACAAGGCTTTCTACAAATAAGAAAATGCTAATATTTAATTTACTGAAAAATCACTACATATGATAAAAAGAATCAGTCTGTATGAATTATTTGATGCTCCCCAAAATACTGGATAACAGTCAGAACAGGGCTATTTCTGAGGGGGAAAAATGGGCAGTCTCTAATCTTTAATTTGGGGCCAAAATGGTAGGTGCAATAGAGTAACATAGTATTATCACCACTTCACGTAAATCACTTCTTAAACAAAGGATTACATATGTATTTTTACACATCATTTTTCTCTTGAGATATATGACCATATAGTGTCTGAAAAAAATGCTTTTTTATTAATTTGAATAATTTATATCAGCCATTGTTGTGTAAATGTTTCTCTTCAGTAATTTTTAGAGGTAAAATGCTTCATCAGTGAATAATTCAAAGTTGATGGTAGAATTGTATAAGTACTACAGAGAAGACAGTAAATTATAGCTCTGATAACAATCTTGCTAATGTCCACTGTCAATCTATTGATGTAGCAATATACAGGAATCATTATGCTACCAAAATTAGTATATTATCCAGAGGCCAAATTTATTTTTAAATATTTATTTTGAAATATTCATAGTATACGTCATGAACTGTGTTGGCATGGATGATATGTTAATTACTATCCTAAAAGACTTTGTTTACAATCAAACATAGAAAAAATTCTAATTTTTTTTCAAGTATATAGCATAGCCTCCATTCTTTTAATCCAAAAATGTTAGGGCTACAAGTATTGATTATCTCTACTGAAAATTATAGAGCTGGGCCGGCCCGGTGGCGCACTGGATAGTGCGCCTCAAAAAAAAAAAAAAAAAAAAAAAAAAAAAATTATAGAGCTGTGTTGTGTTCTGCTGATATAGCAAATTGTAATTTGCGAAGAAAAATGTGAAAATGATGAGGGATTCTCTGAGCCACGTAGTTTAAAATAAAAGCTTTGGAGTTAAATTTAAAACCTAAAGAATGACATTGAAATCCAACCTGACCATATTACTTTGGTGACTAGATTGTCCCGACCCATGGGATATACAATGTGGACCCTGGAGTGGGGAGTGGGAATTGAATGAGACAAGAGACATGAGAAATGGAGACAAGACAGTATTCTGATCAAGTCTCGTTTATATTAGCCAGAAGGTCACAGCTTATGTAGACAGCAGGAGGGAATCAGCAGATAAGGAAGTATGCAGATGTTTTCTGGGAAAAAGCACAGGGCAAATCGTTCCGGGAAATGGAACATTTCTCAGCTATCTAAAGCAAAGCAGCAGTGATCTACGCCTAGGGCTGTGCAACAGTAAGAAGGAGAAAATGGCAGAAAGGTCACAGCATTTATATCTTTAGTGTGAGAAGGCTATTAGCAGGGCTTCATGACCCTGGGCAGGCTATGACCGGGCTCTTTCGCCCCAGACACTAGATAAATATCTTCATTTCTTTAACTTTAATTTTTATTTAAAATAAATAATTGTACCAAAGCTAGCATTTTCACGTGCTTGTATATGCTAGGCATTGATCTAAAGGCATTAAATAAACTCTCATTACTAAAAACATGACCTCATAGTAAGCACTATTATTATTCATCACATTTTACAGAAAAGTAAGCTTTCTGTAGTGACTGAGTTTTAAGTAACTTACTCAAATTCATAAATTCAGTAAGGAGAAGAGCTAGAAATAGAACTGCTGTTAAATTCAGAGCCCATGAACTAAACACTGTATCAAGATATCAGTACCTGTATATGAAATTAATCTCAAAGTGCTCTTTTGAGCTCCCAAAAAGATTGAACAAAGCCTGGTAGGTTTCAATTATGGGTCAAAATATGCTGATACTTGCCCTTCATCCTATTAAAAATAGGATGAAGACACCCCTCAGAACAAACTTCCTAAACTAATAAAAGAGTAAACTTGTTTGTTATCCGTTCATCTGAGACCAAAGAAAAGGTTCTCAAACTGTTTTCCTGGACACCAAATCTGACAGAGAAGGCTCCCATTAGTCTTCGCTACATATTAGGGAGTACTAAATGGGTCGAGATAAGTTGGTGTGAGTACACCTCCTAAACTACTGTATCAGCAAACAATGCAGCTTTTCCCATACTGATCCCTACTAATCCCTGACATAATAGTGTCATATGTGGAGACCTAGCACCCCATGCCAGTGCATTCTTTGCTGAGCACAGGAGCTACACCTTAGCTTTCTACTTTTGTTTTCAGTTTAATGTCTGGCACATAATAGGACATAGACTTTTTGAATAAACATATGTATGGTTCAAGTGACAATGTTAAATTTAACTTAACAGTCCTCTGTAAATAAATGAAAATATAGTTAGATATGTGTCTCTTTAAGGAAGATATATCTTTTACCTGTATGTTATAGTGACATGCCATGCCTGTGCATTAAGGGTACAGATCAATGCAAAAATTATATCCATTTTTACTTGTTTATGAATGTGAGGAATAGTTCAAAACTATGATTTTTTTAAATTTGGAGCTAGAAACTAACCATAAATATTTTTATTTACCTGTATATAAAAATATAATACAACTTTGCTGTATGACAAAAGGCACATGGGGTTACTAGTGAGTGGTATCTCAAAGTCATTACCAAATGGTTTAGTGGGTCTTTTGACAAATGGGCACAAGATGAGAAAATATGTAAGTCCTAGAGGCATCAGGAAGTCAGAAGTCAAAGAAACCTCAATTACTTCTGCTAGCAAACTTTGCTTTAAAAATATTTAGGTTTCATCTTTACCCAGGCTTTTAAATATAAAACAAAGAAAGAGTAAAAAATAAAGTTTCAAGGAAGTGAATACCTAAAAGAAATAAAAAGAAAGAAAGATGAGCACAGGTTTTTGAAATATGTCAGAGATTAGGGCAAGCAGGTTTATATGTTCTCTCTTTTGGAGGGTATTTTAATACTTTTGTAGAGAAATTTCCTGTTCTGACAGAAAGAACTAAGAAAAACAAAAGAGTGGAAAAAAGTGGGAAAGGAGGAAATAGTCTTCCTTATACTTTTTTCATGTATTCATACTTACCTTTTAAATCAATCTTTTTCAGAATAGAGTATAACTATGTATGTCAAACAAATTCCTCAAAGAATATATTGGAACATTTCTAATGCACACGTTAAAGTCAACAAGTGTTAATGAGTGTTTGTTACAGGTGTTCTATGTGAGGACATGAGATTGTTGCTAAGTAATTGTCGTTTTCAACCAAGATTTTACCAAATTTGAGAGAAACAGCATTGACAGATATTGGAAATTAAAGTGACAATATTCCATTATAATATTAATTGCTTGATTGCATGGTTTTCCCCATGCCCAGCCCAATTACCTTCTGCTGTGGATTGAATGTCTTTCCCAACCTCATCGAAGCTTAAATTGTGTCCCCAAAATTCCAGGTTTGGAAACTTGACCCCCACTGTGACAGTACTTACACAGTGGGGAATCCTATTGTGATGACTGAAAGGTGGGGCCTTGGGTGCTGATTAGATTGTAGGACCATGCCACAGTGAATTGATTAATAATAGTGGTTGGGGTGTGGTTCTGATGGCTTTAAAAGGAGAGCATGTGAGAATCTCTCTTTCTGCTTCCACCATCTTGCAATGAGATAGCCCGTGTTGCTGAAGCCACCACCAATGAAGACCCTCACCAGATGTGTTCCCTGGACTTTGGACTTTCCAGCCTCTGAAACTGTAAGCAATAAATTTTGTTTCTTTATAAATCGCCCAGTTCCAGGTATTGCGTTATAAGCAACAGTAATGGACTAATGCATCTTCCAAAACTGATCATACCATAATTTCTTTAGAAGTCAAGATGTTGTGTGCTTTCCTGATGCTTATAAATGTTGTTATCTGTGGCGAAGAAGTGTCCACTCATACAAGGCAGTTTTGATGGGGATTCACAGAATTTTATAGTATGGGAGGGCATCATTCTATTGAAAGATTCTCTGGTGATATATGAGGGTGTGCACATGAGGAACAATGGTGGAGCAGAGAAAGAGATGGCTCTTCGTGGACTCTCCTTTTATAGCCCTAGCATCACACCCATGACCATTAAGTCATTCTCTATAGCACGGTACTCACAAACTAATCACCTCTTCAAGACCCTACCTTTCAATCACTGTAGTAGGATTTCCCACCTTCTTCACACATTTGTAGTGTGGGCCAAGCCTCCAACACATTGAACTTTGGGGGGACACAGTTCAATCTTTATCAGAGGGTACTTCAAAAAGTTCATGGAAAGATTCATATTACCTTTCAACTCTATTTTTTCCACAAACTTTTTAAAGTACTCCTGTACAGGCAATTGTTGATGAGGGCGTTGGTTCTACAGAAAGGTGAAGCCCAGCCTCTTTGCAGGTGAGGCAAGCTGTTCATTTGAATGGGGTGTTCAAGTCTGCAGCTGTTACTTAGTCTTCCACATAGGAGGTGGCCACATGAGGTGCTGCCATCTTTTGAAATCTCATCCAAATTTCCCAGGTTATATCCTTTGTTAACAAAAAGAACCTTGAAATCCACAGAGAAAGAAAAAGAGAAACATTTTTTTCCAGAGAGAAAAAAAGGCAATCTTCCTTTCCTCTCCAGGGAAAACCCGAAAATACACCCTCTGCCTGCCAGGGGGAGAGGAGAATGCCAGCATTTAGGTTTCATACATATTCAGCAAACTTGGAGGAATGCTATGAATATTGATAAGGGAAGCCATGTCTTCATAAGGCCCTTCCTATCAGAAGAATGTCCCCTTCTTTTTTCTCCATTCAATCAGAGCCATAGTGGACCCCCAGGAATGAGAAAGAGAGTTAGTGTCAGGAGCCAGGTGTCCTGCAGAGGCCAGAGGACATGATGGTGTGGAGATTTTCCAGACATAGATGATTGAGTCTTATCTTCTGAGAACTGCTTTCTATTTAATTACAGGACAGAAAAGCCTCATAAACTTCAGTAACATATTTGCAAACAGGGAACTAAGTGCCTGTGCCCTCCATCCAGGTGTGGCCATTTGATTCTGTTTAGCAATCTGAATGTACATTTTAACCACAGAGAATCCATCTTTGCCTGTCTTTGGGGGTATATTTGAACATCTTCTGTCTTTAGTACTGAGTTTCCTTCATGGTCATGACCCTGCCAATCTCTCTTCCCCATTTAATTCCATACAACTCTCCTTAACTCTTATGTGTGCCACTGATAGTTACTTTCTTTTCCTCTCCATACCCTGTCTAAAATTTTCTACAAAGCCAGTTTGATATTCACATCTCTTCTATCTCTAGTATTTTGACTGTCAAGAGCCTGGTTAGGTTTAAAATAAAAATAAAAAATAGGAGCTGTGTCTTTCTCTTTGCATTTCTGCTCTCACAATTCTAGACATTTTCAAGGTACTTGAATTCTCTCAAATGAAAAAGGAAGGAGCAGGATATATAGGCAGAATAATGATTAATATTTTAAGATATTTTCTCTTTAAAGTAACATAACAAAATCTACAGTTTAACAATTTCCCATATTTTATTCTCACATTTACAGTGGCCTGCTGACATATTTTAGCATCTATTCTACATGCATCTAAACCCAAAACGACAATAACAAAAGTTTTCAATGATCCTTCCAATCAACTGTTCTTCCTGACCACTATTTCTTCTTGTCCTACTTCTGTTTTCTCAGTCACCAAAGCTTGAAAACAGATAGTGATACTTTCCCTTCCCATTGCCATCGCAATTCATTAGCTGAACATTCAGATGTAACCTAATTCTTTAATCAATTAGCACCTTTTCCTCACTCACCTGCTCTGTTATTGAATTAATACTTCTCTGTTCTAAATATTATTATAGGGTCAATAATATTTATTATTAAATAAAGGATCATGATAAAAATAAATAAAATAGTTCAGAGGAGTGTATGAAAAGAGAGAGTTGACTGCTCCTCTGTGGAGTATACTTATATTCATAAAGTAAATATATGTTACAGGGTCTAGCTCACTTTAGTTGCAGGTTTAGCCTAACCTTTTGAAATTACATATAGAAATGTTAACCTTGTAAAAGACAGGAGCTTTCCTCAGGCTAGGGTCTCTGATGTGAATGAAGAGTTGTGGCACAGCAAGGTTGCTAGCTCAAGGACAGACAATTTACTTGACTGATATGTAAAATTGCTAAGATCAAGCTTTTGTTGGTAGATAGACTTAACCTTTTGCAAATTTCATTATGAAATGTCACTTTGCTTGTCTCACTGAATGTTACCATCCTCTACTATTAAACTATAATTGATCATACCCTTACCTATGTTCTCTTCCTATAACTTCCTGGTCTGGAGAATAAATGTGGGAAGAGAACCCCAGTTTGTGGTTAATTTCTCAAAAAGAAAGAATGCCTCTCTCTTGAGGCTTCTGGGAAACTAACCCCTTCAGGGTCTCTCACTGCTCAGAAGAAATGGGCTTTGAGTAATCCTTTTTGCAGTTCCATCACCCAGGGGAAGAAAGGTGACAAATCCATGGGAGGCAAAGCAACACTCCTCCATGTCTCATTCCCAGTCCACTTTCTCAATTTCAGCAGTGTGAATTTGGAGATAGCTCCATATATGCAAATTACACACTTAAATTTTTTTTCTAAAATTATCATTTTAACACATTATTTCTTGCTGCTGTTAGCAAATTTTACTGGAAAATAATTTGCATATAAGGGGAGACTTTATTTGGCAAACAGTTTGCAAACCTGGAAGATGCAGTTTTTGGTACAAAATGAAAGTGCACTCTGACAAAAGAAAGACTATCTTGTATAGTGAAAGTGCCCTCCCAGATTCCCACAGACATCCTCCTATACAAATGAGGAATTCTGAGATAGGAAGTGCTCAGTTTCCCTGGGTCCAGGTTTCAGGACACACCTCTGGGTTTCCAGCCACTCCCTAAGGTCTCAGGCCTCCTCCTCTAGGATCTCCCCTGGAGGAAAGTTACTGTTACCGGTTAGACCCATTTTCATCACCAATAGTGGGAAAATGAAACCAGAAAGGGCTGGCTTATGCAAATCCAGTGGTTGCTCATGCTCAGT
Source organism: Galeopterus variegatus (assembly GCF_000696425.1). Lineage (NCBI taxonomy): Eukaryota > Metazoa > Chordata > Mammalia > Dermoptera > Cynocephalidae > Galeopterus > Galeopterus variegatus. The sequence goes on along the minus strand of NW_007728869.1, from coordinate 245,844 downwards.
AGAGAAGGGTTGTATACACCTGGTAGCTGAATGACTTTCCACTAGAGGTGCTTAGAGAGCACAGAACATTCTTGAATATGCCTGGTGCATGTGACAAGACGTGACCAATGAACATGCTCCAGAAAAAGACCTACTGAGCATTTGCAAGACTTTGTTACACAACTGGGAACCATCACCTTAACTGAATATTCATTAAGTAACAAAACTGTAAAAGCTGAATCCAAGCAGAAGGTGGGGCTGTTACTTACTCTCCTGGAGCCAGCCTGCACTCTGCCTGTGGAATGTGCACTTTCTTTTTGTATCAAACTTACTTTCAGGGCCGGCCCGGTGGCGCACTGCTACAGTGCGCCGCTTGGGAAGTGTAGCGGTGCCCCCGCCGAGGGTTCGGATCCCACGTACAGACCGGTTCCCACTCACTGGCTGAGCGAGGGGCAGGCACGACACCGAGGGTTGCGATCCCGTTGCCGGTCCCGGTCCGGTACGGGCGCAACACTGAGGGTTGCGATCCGTTGCCGGTCACGAAAAAAGACAAAAAGAAAAAAAAAAAAAAAAAACTTACTTTCAGCAAGTGGCTCCTCACTCTGTTGAGCCAGCCTGCACTCCCTACTATACTAAGTATGTATTTCTTACTTTTGTGTTAACCTTGATGTGGACCCAGCTCAGTCTCTAGAGCTAGGCCACACTGTCTCTGTGAAATCTGTATCTCTTATTACTTATTACCTGTTCTCATTTTATACTGTGACTCTGCTCTTAAATTCTTTCCTGTGGTCGAATCAAGAACCTGGTAAGAGGACAGGGTGGGTTAAGGCGGACTATTGGGCCCTCCTGGACCCTACCTCCAATATCAATTCCAGCTTGCTCAGTCCTGATCAGTTCACTCTGTTATGCAAAAGAGGGATTCTGGCTTGCCGAATTCTGACTCATTAACATTTGACAGGTTATAGTCCATTGGTTAAGTTCTGGTAGCAGCAGTTGACCGAGTGCATAAACAAAGACAGGCCACTTGCGGAAGTCCCAAACAGGTTAAGTGCACAATTTCTAGTTAGCAAGTAGCTTCTTGGCTCCTGTTTGAATTTAGACCTGGTTAACCACTTCAAGATCCATCTTGAAAGATTAGCTCTTTCAGGGATCACAATGCTCTTCTAGGAAAGATAAGAATTTGCCTCACATACATAAATCTCTCTTCTTCTTCTCAATCAATAAAAAATATTATTTTAATCCTTTTATTGCTTGTATTTTAACCTTTAAAATATAGATTACATTTGAGGAAGAATTTCATTCCCACCTCCTCTTTTAATAATGTTTGGCCATCTACCCCACTGCAACCCTCTCATGCTTTATTTTGGGTTACTTCTTTTTACTGCTTTCCTTTTTATAAATACTGGCTCCCATATTCTATTTTGCAGGAATTTGTGAAAATACGATCTATTTTTCCCTAAAGGTTTCCTGATACTTTTTTTTCCCCCATTATAGGATTATCTCTTTTTACATCATTTTATCAGTGTTTTGAAAAGGAGCAGAGTGAAAGCTTGAACTCAACCATCTTGAAAGAAAAGCAATTTCAGTAAACTTCCTAATGTAGCTTTTGCACATAAAACATTCTATAATTCTCTGGTTTCCCATAGATTACAACTATTGAAAGTCAGATTCCTGAGAAAATAGACTCTGAGGTGGGAATTAATGTGAATTAAGTTTGTTGTGCTGGGTTACTGTGAACTCACAGGGAAAGGCAGGAAACACCAAAGCTTAAAACAGTATATGCCGGCATTGTCTTAGAGGACTCAGGTCCAGAGGCTGAGCCCTGAACGCAATGTGAATTAAGTTTGTTGTGCTGGGTTACTGTGAACTCACAGGGAAAGGCAGGAAACACCAAGGCTTAAAACAGTATATGCCGGCATTGTCTTAGAGGACTCAGGTCCAGAGGCTGAGCCCTGAACGCAGCAGGGCTGTTATTTTTATATTACAGTATTTCCCGGTTTTTGTAACAGAGCAAGAGAAGTGATCTATCTTATGATCTTATGTGATTATAACTTTGTCTCAGGGTGGAAAATTGCAAAAAGAGAGAAGAAGAAGCAAGGTAGCAAAATTCTGTTACAGCAATCTGTGACAACTGCAGTGTGGGAAAAGGTGGGGCTGCATAACATCCAGTTGAGGGTCTTGGTTAGAGCATAGTGGGGCACCGCCGAGCAAACATGGGTGCCTAACAGCCACAGCTGGGTGGGACACAGCTGGGTATGTACGAGTGCCTCATAGGAAGTTGTGATACAATAAGAAATCGAGATTTGTTTTTCCCCCAAATCTGTCATACAGCTCCTAAAACCCTTGAAATCTTGGAATTGATAAGTGTCTTTTAGTATACTAATAAGATGACTGGTGGCTGGGAGCTCCTGGATAGCTTTAGGATAGCGGCTGGTTGCCAGGGAACCAACTAAGTCATTAGAGGGTTGGAATTTTCAGCCCCACCCCCTAAGATTTCTGTAAAAAGAGGGGCTAAAGGCTGAATGAATCAATAAAGGCCAATGATTTAATTAATCATGACTACATAGTTAATCTTGCCTCCCTGAACACCCAAAAGGATAGGGTTTGGAGGTTGGTGAATGCCTGGAGGTACCTGGAGGGTAGAGCACTTGGAGAGGGCATGGAAGCTCTCCACCCTTCCCTCATACCTGCCCTGTACATCTCTTCCATTTTGCTGTCCATGCATTGTATTCTTTATAACAAATGAGTAAACATCAGTGAAGTGTTTCCCTGATTCCTGAACCATTCTCGCAAATGATGAAAACTGAGGGGGTTGTGGGAACCTCTAATTTACAGTCGGTCAGTCAGACCCATAAGTGACAACCTGGACTTGTGATTGGTGTCTGAAGTGGGGACAGTCTTGAGGGACTGATCCCTTAAACTGTGGGATCTGATCCTATCTTCAGGTAGTTAGTGTCAGAATTGAGTTAATTTGTAGGACATCTAGTTGGTATCTGAAGAGAATTGGAGAATTGCTTGGTGTGGAATAAATGCCCATACATCTGGTGTCAGAAGTGAAATATTGAGAGTACAATGAAAAAAGAGCATGTTCTTCCTATTCAGAAGTACTCCCAGATCAATACCTGTGGGGGCAGGGTAAATCAACCAGTCATGGCTGAGGGCTTCCCCCAGTCCTCCCAGCAAAGAGAAACTGAATTTTCATTCCTGGGAGTGAGTCTGACCCAATCAGCGCAATACCAACTACACACAAAATCCAAAGTCTAGACCTGGAGTTCAGTACCATGTGCTATCTATCCCTAATATGTCTATATTGTTTTATTGCCTACAATTCCTCAGTATTGACCCAAATGTCCTAGTAAAACTAAGTATACAAAATTGTTTCATAATTCCTCTTTCTTTTTGAAGCTTTTGCCACCTTCTTAGCTCAGCTTGGATGCCACTTTCTATATAAAGCTATTTCTGATGAGACAAATTGAAATGGCATTCCTGTCTCTGAATTCTTTTAGACTATTTTAACATAACCATGTGTATTAATGGCACTTTCTTGTATTAGAACTATTATACTATGAATCTTATCTCACAGTTAGATTGTGACCAAAGATGCTCCATAATAATTATTAAAATAGTTATAAAATAATTATTAAAATGAGAAAATGTTGAAAGGAGAATAAAAAGTTGAAATATGTAGACAAGGCTAGTGGAAAGGATACCAGATTTGAGCTGGGTTTTCAAGTCTTAGTGAGTAAACATGGCTTTCCTCTTCCTCTGGGAATCCTCATGAAGACTTCTTGGTTTGTGGTTTAGTGGTTATGAGACTCAGGTTTCTTGTTCCAATATTTAATTGCTGTGTCACCTTGGATGTGTTATTTACCTTTCTGAGTATCAGTTTTCTGGTTTCAAAATTATAATTTTTGCAGGTATGTAGGAAGATGAGATAACCTTTTAAAGTCCTCACTTTCTGACAGTTACTGGTGTATTCTCCCCTTCTGCATCAAAAGTACATCTTTAGAATTTGATTAATAAAGAAACTTGAATGTTGTAAAAATTTGAATCTTCATTATCTATATTTAATGTAGTCTATGAAAATAAACCTCAAAGAGAAAAACAGCAAATAACTTGCATCCCATTTGCCATTCTAGTCTGTAGTGGCTGCCTGGTGCAGCAGGCAGGTAAAAATCATTGTGAATTTGCTACATCTGCCTTATCACAGAATGGGGACATAGTAGCATGTATGCCTTGTATTTTCTGTTTCTCCTAACAACTACTGCCTACAAATGTAGCTTCCTAAAATAACAGTAATAATAACAGTGATATTATGATTGTAACATCTTCTAGGTGATACAGGATACATTCTCTGTTGATAAGTACCACCACAATAAGGATCCAGCTACATTTAATTTTCACTATAAGCTGTGAAATATTACATTCATTTACCCTGGAAGTATCTGAAGATTAGAGAAGTTAAGTAGTTACCAAAGTCACAAAACTAACAGGAATCAAACCGAGGTGTATATTTTAACATGTACCATACACCTACCAGATAATTAGCATGCATGCTGCTCTATGGTGTTTTCCGGTTTTTAAAGTACTTTCCTATACCTCTCCACATTTATCATTTGAGTCTGGTAAGAGGCTTGTGGTTGATAGGACAGATGATAACACTCATCTGACCTGCCACAAGGAGATTAAAGGCTTTCTTTCAATTGATATTCACACACCTGAACTAGAAGCAACCTAATATAATAGAAAGAGACAGAAGTCAGACACATTATTAACTTACTCATTCATTCATCTTCCCTGCAAATATGCATCCAATGTCTTCTATGCCACAGGCACTGAGTTTAACATTCCTTTTGTCTCTTTTCATTTGCAGGAGGTTGGGCAGTTTGCTGTGTCACAATTTTATAATATAAGAGCAAAGGATACCTATTCAGACAGATCAACATTCAAATCCTAACACACAGTGCACCCACTAAAAAACTAAACCATTCATACAGCTTCTGTTACCCTTCTAGTCATTGGTTAACTTTAAAATTGTGGATTAAAACAAACAAACACTATTTAGTCCTCATTATTTTTCAGATAATGATGTAAGCACTTTGCAAACAAGAACAGATTTGAATATTCTAATACCTCCAAAAGGTAGCTACTGCTGTTATCATCTCCATTTTGTTTTTCCTTTTTACAGTCTTTACAACTGAAACACAGAGAGGTTAAGTGACTTGCTCAAGATTATACATCTTGGAAGTAGTGGAGTGAGAATTCCAACCCAAAGACTCTGTTTCTAGAGCAGGCTTTTTACCACAATTTATGCTGCTTTGTATTGTTGCTCTGAGTGTCAAATTAAACTGGATAATAAATGCAAATGGTGTGAGTCATAGCAGATCTTCAATAAATGCTTATATGCCTCTCTCATGAGCCCAGGCTTTATGACTGCAAAGCCACACTAGACCATGCCATTATCTCTATAAATAGTTACAAAAATAAGAATTCTGTGTCAGAGAGATTCTAAACAAAGAATCGTGTAATTTGTATCACTAAAAAAGTCAATAAGATAATGTGTTTCCCTATCAGAAAACAATTCCCTTGTAGTCTTTTTTTATTTCCCCCTTTCCAGTCCGCATTTTTATAATATCAGGTCAATTAATGTAATTTCAGTGGCTTGTGTTCATATACTATTTTAAATCAAGGTAGTTAACAAAACAATAAATTATTTAGCTAGAAAGAAAAAGCAATATACATTCCCACTGTATATTGAAGAATCATGGAAATGAGGCAGGACACTACCTTTTAGTTAATTGATCATTTATTTAGAGTGTTTGTGAATTCATAATATATGCACAAACATGTACGCATATTACTATAGTCTTCATTCTTTGAAGGTCAGGCTAAATCACACCTAATGTATTTATTTATTTAATTTTGGAACTATATATTTGGTTGTTTTCTTCCTTCACTACTGTTTGCCAAAAATCTGTTTCCTTCAGATTGAGAAGTTGTCAGTTATTGACCAAGAAGTCAACAATTTAACATAATTCCAAAAGCTCTAGAATATTCTCAGACTGTTGCAGGATAAAAGCCACATTTAATAATCCAATAAAGAGTCAAGAGCATTTCAGTTAAAGTCAGCAAGAAGCAATGCTTCTTTTTCTATGGTGACAAGTTAAAAGGTATCATGTCATCCATGAAAATGGAATCAAAGATTGCTTAATTTTTCTGAAACATATTTTGAAAAGACCATAATATTTTATTTCCTGAATGTTCTCTACCAAAAACTTAGTTAGAAATGCCATTCAGCTTGTAAGGATACAAGCTAAAAGCTCCCCCTACTGTTGAAGAGCTATAAAGAAAACATCCTTCAGTTTTAGCTTCTTGATCGAATGAAATAAGCAAGGCTTTGTTCCACTGGAAGAACTAAAATAGGGGGGAGGATAGTGTGGAATACTTAACCTGTCATGTCACTCAAGGATCATATGGCTTGAATATGAAAATGATGTTCGAATGATTTGTTCCCTCAGTTGGCCTCATTCTATTCATATTTTGAATAGTATGAACATTTCGCCATGCTACAAAGGATCCCATGTTTCAAAGCTACTTCTTTCAGTATCTCTCCAGTGAAAGTCAATTATTTCCTCTGGTGATCAACAAAAGAATCAAATGATTTGTTCTAAATGCAGATGAAAAGAAAAGCATATTTTAGACTTAATGAACAATGTTACACTAGGTGTATAAAATACAGCCCAAGTTTTAAGCACCAAGAGGACAACAAACATAAGTAGAAAATGCTAGTGGAACCACTGAAGAAGGATTCATGGTACTTTCAGATTTCTTAGGGTGGGTTCCTCCAGAAGTAGAAGCACCAAGAGGACAACAAACATAAGTAGAAAATGCTAGTGGAACCACTGAAGAAGGATTCGTGGTACTTTCAGATTTCTTAGGGTGGGTTCCTCCAGAAGTATAAACTGAGACAATGGTTTGAGTGCAAGTAATTTACTTGGGAGAAATCTAGGAGGCAATAAAGGAGAGTGGAAAAGTGAGATGGGATATGAAAAAAGCCAGTGCAGTGTGCGTTATCAAACAGGTTATTGCTGTAGGCAAAAGAGGTTTCGTCCTGCTAGTGTGCTCAGGGAAGAAATCTAGGAGGCAATAAAGGAGAGTGGAAAAGTGAGATGGGATATGAAAAAAGCCAGTGTGGTGTGCGTTATCAAACAGGTTATTGCTGTAGGCAAAAGAGGTTTGGTCCTGCTAGTGTGTTCAGGGGGACATGGCACACACCTGAGAGTTTCCCTGTGTGGGCCAAGGACACCAGCTCCCTGTCTGACACTGGTTGATGGCTCCTGCATGGCCCAGGGCCATTACTTCTGCAGCATTTCAAGCTTGCTAGAACAGGTAATGCACATGCTTACATAACCAGAAATAAAGCCCTCAGAGGGCCACAGGTGACTGCAGCAAGTGGTTTTTTGGCAAGTTGTCTTGAATTTGGTGGGTATGTGGCCTCATCAATGCTTGCTGGACTTGGCTAAAAGGACACATAACAAATTTTACTCCTTTTACTCCTTCAACACAGAATCATATTTATGATGGAATCTTGAGAATTTAAGTTTTTTAGCTTTTAATAGTTTCTTCTCCTAAATTTCAGGGTTCTCAGTCTATTTTCGAGTGGGAAATAAGGCCCCTTGGGAGCCTTTGTGGATTATGCATTGGGACACTAGGGGACTCAGTAAAGCAGAGAAGAGATATCATGAATCCTTCAGAGGCACCCACAAGAAGCCTTTTTCTGTTGTTGGCTTGGTTTTTGCACAAAACCAAGAATATATAATCCTGGCTGTAGCACGACTGAAGGTATTGAGCCAGTGGATATTTTAACTACGCAAGCAACACAGGTAAAATTTCCACTTGAACTTGTCTGTAGAATAGCAATGTTTCTCTAATTGAAATTAAAGAGAAGAAAATAGCTCATCTAAGCCAGGAGTACCCACTTCTCAGTGACTTCTCAAAATTACCCTTCAGGGAGAGTTTGACATTAAATGTAGGAAGGGTTGCTTTTATTATCCATGATGAATTTTAATCAGGTCATCTCTCCTTTTTCCTAAATTCAGTCTTCGCAGAGTCTTTATTTAACATGTAGTAGGAAACTCTCTATTAACAGTGTCTGCTAGGCAACAAATAGCTCAGTAAAACTGTTGACAGCAAGTTTATTTTAAAATCTGTATCTTTTACCATAAGGTATCAGGCTAATTTAAGTAGGATAAACATTTACAATTTTGTATACAACTTACAAATTGGAAATAACTATACAAGTATATGTTACCCTTTGATGATGTATGGAAATTTCAAATATTCTTTATGAATTCTTGAATAAATACTCTAAACCTAGACATAAGACTTACTCAAATCAATAGGTTGATTTAAGAATGTAAAATAAGAAACTTTTTAGCTATATATTTTATTCAAATACTATGAGTTCAAAAGCTAGTGAAAATTTTGCTGTTTATGTGATTTAGATATATATAAAGGAATCTATAACATTTCAAATAACTCTTCAAAATCAGTACAATTGTTGCAATTAAATTTTGTTATTAAAATACTGGGAAAACATGGTTTTATATCTCTTTTAATTTTTTTTTTTTTCTGAACTTTGGGCTCTAAGGAGTTTGGGGTGAGTTTAGTTCAAAAGTTTTTAAATTTTTTTATTTTAACTTCACAATATACAATATAGTTGATTTTCATGACCCTTTACCCGTTCCTCTTTCTCCCTCACTCTCTCCCTTTCCCCACTACATCATATTTGTTCAATTGTCTTAAAAACTTCAAGGAATTGTTGTTATTGTTGTGTCTTCTTCCCCCCCCCACCCTTTATTTGTTTGTGTGTTTATTTATATATTTATTTTTAGCTCCCACAAATAACTGAGAATATGTGGTAATTCTCTTTCTGTGCCTGACTCGTTTCACTTAATATAATTTTCTCTAAGTCCATCCATGTTGTTGCGAATGGCAGTATTTCATTCTTTTTTATAGCAGAGTAGTATTCCACTGTGTAGATATACCACAGTTTCCTTATCTACTCATCTGATGATGGACATTTGAGCTGGTTCCAACTCTTGGCTATTGTTAATAGTGCTGCAATAAACATTGGTGTACAGATCCCTTCGGCATGATGGTTTCCATTCTTCTGGGTATATTCCCAGCAATGGAATAACTGTGTCCTATGGTAGATCTATCTGTAATTGTTTGAGGAACTTCCATACCATTTTCCATAAAGGCTACACCATTTTGCAGTCCCACCAACAGTGTATGAGAGTTCCTTTTCTCCACAACCTCTCCAGCATTTATCATTCTCTATCTTTTGGATATTAGCCATCCTGACTGGAGTGAGATGGTTTCTCAAAGTGGTCTTGATTTGCATTTCCTGGATGCTGAGTGAATTTGAGCATTTTTTCATGTGTCTGTGGGCCATTCATATATCATCCTTTGAGAAATGCCTATTCAGCTCCTTTGTCCATTTTTTTAATTTGGTTATTTGTTTTTTTTTTTTTTTTTTTGCTGTAAAGTTGTTTGAGTTCCTTGTATATTCTGGATATTAATCCTTTGTCAGATGTATAATTTGCAAATATTTCTCCCACTCTGTTGGTTTTCTTTTCACTCTGTTGAAAGTTTCTTTTGCTGTGCAGAAGATTTTTAGCTTGATATAATCCCATTTGTTTATTTTTCCTTTTGTTGCCCGTGCTTTTGGGGTCCTATTCATGAAGGCTGTACCCAATCCTACTTCCTGGAGTGTTTCCCCCATGTTTTCATTAAGGAGTTTTAGTGTTTCAGGATGTATACTTAATTATTTAATCCATTTTGAGTTGATTTTGGTATATGATGAGAGGTGTGGGTCTAGTTTCATTCTTCTACATATGAATATCAGGTTTTCCCAGCACAATTTGTTGAAGAGGCCGTCTCTTCCCCAGTATATGCACTAGCTGCTTTTGTCAAAGATCAGATTGCTGTAGGTGTATGGGTTGACATCTGGGTTCTGTATTCTATTCCATCAATCCATGTGTCTGTTTTTATGCCAGTGTCATGCTGTTTTGGTTATTATAGCTTTGTAATATAGTTTAAAGTCAGGTAGCATTATGCCTCCAGCTTTATTTTTTTTTGCTCAAAATTGCTTTGGCCATTTGTGGTCATTTGTTATTCCATATAAATGTCTGGATTTTTTTTTCCATTTCTGAGAAAAAAATGTCATTGGAATTTTGATGGGGGTTGTATTGAATCTGTAGATCACTTTGGGTAATATGGACTTTTTCACAATGTTAATTCTTCCAATCCAAGAGCATGGGATATCTTTCCATCTTCTTGTGTCC
>NW_007728869.1:232490-234265 GCF_000696425.1 Galeopterus variegatus | reverse complement strand
ATGATATTGGCAGTGGGCTTAACATATATAGTTTTAATTGTGTTCAGATACTTTCCATCTACACCTAACTTGTAGAGGGTCTTTATCTCTACAGGTTGAATTTTGTCAAATGCTTTTTCAGCATCTATAGAGATTATCATATGGTTTTTGTCTTTGCTTTTATCATATTTATTGATTTGCCTATGTTGAACCAACCTTGCCTCCCTGGGATGAATCTCACTTGATCATGGTGTATAATTTTATGTATGTGTTGCTGTATTCTGTTAGCTAGTATTTTGTTGAGTATTTTTGCATCTATATTCATCAAGGATATTGGTCTGTAATTTTCTATTTTTGATGTTTCTTTGTCTGGTTTTGGTGTCAGGATGATGTTTGCCTTATAGAATGAGTTTGGGAGAATGAGTTCTGTTTCAATCTTTTGTAACAATTTGTAGAAAATTGGTATCAGTTCCGCTTTGAAGATTTGGTAGAACCCTGCAGTGAAACAATCCATTCCTGGGCTTTTCTTTGTTGGGAGCCTTGTGATAACAGCTTCAATTTCTTATTTTTATTGGTCTGTTCAGATTTTCTATATCTTCTTGCCTCAGTTTTGATAGTTTGTCTGTGTCCAGAAATTTATCCATTTCCTCCAGATTTTAAAATTTGTTGGCATATAGTTGTTTATACTAGTCTCTAATGATTTCTTGTGTTTCTGAGGGGTCAGTTGTAATATCACATTTTTCATTTCTAATTTTTTTATTTGGATCTTCTCTCTATTTTTCTTAGTTAGCATTGCTAAAAGTGTGTTGATTTTATTTATCTTTTCCAAAAAACAAGTTTTTGTTTCATTGATCTTTTGTGTCATTTTTGAGTTTCTATTTCATTTAATTCTACTCTGATCTAAATTATTTCTTTCCATCTACTAACTTTAGATTTGGATTGTTCTTGTTTTTCTAGTTCTTTAAGCTGAAGTGTTTGGTTGTTTACTTGCCATCTTTCCATTCTTCTAAAGAAAGCATTTAATGGAATACATTTCCTCCGTAGTACTGCTTTTGCAATATCCCCACAGGTTTTTGTACAATGTGTCATTATTTTCATTAGTTTCAAGAATTTTTTTGATTTCCTGTTTAATTTCTTTTTGGAGCCATATGCAATTAAGTAGAAAGTTGTTTAATTTCCACGTGTTTGTATAGTTTCTAGAATTACATTTGTTATTGATTTCTAATTTTAATCCATCATGATTGGAAAAAATACATGGAATAATTCCAATTTTTTAAAATTTGTTGAGACTTGCTTTGTGACCTAACATGTGGTCTATCCTGGAGAATGTTCCATGTGCTGATGAGAAGAATGAATATTCTGAGGTTGTTGGGTGGAATGTTCTGTAGATATTTGCCAAGACCAATTGGTCTAAGGTGTTGTTTACATTTTGTGTTTCTCCATTGATTTTTTGCCTGGATGATCTGTCCAATGTTTTTTTTTTTTTGTCTTTTTTCATGTCCGGCAACGGATCGCAACCCTCAGTGTCGCACCCGTACCGGACCGGGACCGGCAACGGGATCACAACCCTCGGTGCTGCGCCTGCACCTCGCTCAGCCAGTGGGATCCGAACCCTCGGCAGGAGGGCTGCCACGCTCCCAAGCGGCGCACTGTAGCAGTGCGCCATTGGGCTGGCCCTTGTTTTTCTAGTTCTTTGAGGTATAGAATTAGGTTATTTGAAATCTTTCCATTTTTATGATGTAAGCATTTATTGCAATAAACTCTTCTCTTTGTATTGCTTTTGCTGTATCTAGAAA
>NW_007728869.1:230110-231860 GCF_000696425.1 Galeopterus variegatus | reverse complement strand
TCGCTCAGCCAGTGAGCGGGAACCGGTCTGTATGTGGGATCCGAACCCTCGGCAGGAGGGCTGCCACGCTCCAAAGTGGCGCACTGTAGCAGTGCGCCATCGGGCTGGCCCTTGTTTTTCTAGTTCTTTGAGGTATAGAATTAGGTTATTTGAAATCTTTCCATTTTTTTGATGTAAGCATTTATTGCAATAAACTCTTCTCTTTGTATTGCTTTTGCTGTATCTAGAAACTTTGGTGAAATAATAAATTTGGTTTTGTTTGATGTGTCTTTATTTTAATTAGTTTTAAGAATTTTTTTGATTTCCTGTTTAATTTCTTCTTGGACCCTTAGGTCATTCAGAAATATGTTATTTAATTTCCATGTATTTGAATAGTTTCCTGAGTTTCCCTTGTTACTGATTTGTAGTTTCAATCTGTTGTGGTCTGAAAAGTTCCTTGAAATTATGTTAATTTTAAAAAATTTGTTGAGACTTGATTTGTGACCTAATGTGTGTTGTATCTTGGAAAATGTTCCATATGCTGATGAGAAGAATGTATATTCTGTAGTCGTTGGATGAAATGTTCTGTAGATATCTGCCAGGCCAGTTTGTATGAAGTATACTTTAAATCCTGTGTTGTNAGGTGAGGTGAGTCTCTTGAAGACAGTATATAGTTGGGTCTAGCTTTTTAATCCAATCAGTAAGTATGTGTCTTTTAAGTGGGGAGTTTAATCCATTTACACTTAGGGCTGTTATTAAAGGATATTGTCTTACTCCTTTCATTATATCAATTTTCATTTGGATGTTTGAAATATATTTTATTCCCTCCCCCCTTTTTTTATCTTTGCTTGTTGGTTTTTTGAGGTGGTAAGATTTAGTTTCTTTCTCTTACGTTTGCCTTTTTGTTCTACCAGTGTTTTGTTGTTGTTGTTTTTGTTGTTTCTTTCTTGTGTATTGTTGGGGGTGATTATCATTTTTTTTGGATTCCAGATGCAGTACTCCCTTGAGGAATTCTTGCAGGGCTGGTAACACTAATTTATTATTTCACAGTTCCATAAGTCCAACCCAGGTATCTCTGAGCTAAAAGTGAAACTGTTGACAAGGCTGTGCTCCTTTTTGAAGGTTCTAGGAGAAAAACAGTTTCACTGTATTTTCCATTTTGTAGAAGCTGCTCAAGTTCCTTTGCTCATGGCCTCTTTCTGTCTTCATAATCAGCAAAGCTGCATTTCTCTCACCATTCTTGTATTGTCACATTCTTCCCTTGATAACCACAGCTGGAAAAGTTTACAAGTTTAAGAACTCATTCAATTAGATTGGACAACATGAAAAACCTACGTTAATCTGTCCATACCTTTAATCACATCTGTATGTTCCCTTTTGCCATGTAAGGTAACTGTCACAGGTTCCAGGGATTAGGACATTGACATTTTGGTAGAACATTTTTGAACCTACCATAACTTTGTGTAAAGCCATACCTTTCTTGTCTCCGATTTTTTCCTTCTCCACCCCTATAATCATTCTTTGTCAGATATTTAATGACTTTCTGACTGTTGAGTCATATGTGTGTTCATATCTGAATTGTCTATACTTTTTGACACTTAACTCATTGCATCTTTTGAGACCTCTTTCACTGGCTTCAGAGGTATTAGTTATCCATATTTCTCTTCCTGCTTTTTTGACTCCCAAACATTCAAGGTGCTTCTCCCTCAACCGAATACTTAGATATGGAAGATCATGTATCCCAGCCTTGTTCCTCGTTAATTTTTTTTTT
>NW_007728869.1:227398-228720 GCF_000696425.1 Galeopterus variegatus | reverse complement strand
ATGGTAGATCTATCTGCAATTGTTTGAGGAACCTCCATACCATTTTCCATAGAGGCTACCCTACAAAATGTTCCTGGATGATCTCATGCAGATGTAGATTTATTAAATTTAATTTTATTTTTCCAACTCCATCCATTATTGGACTTTAGACACATAATATAATAGATTATGCATTTTAAGTTATTTTTCCAAGTCCCTAAATTATATTTTGATAAAAAATAATGTTATAACTTTTATCTTCATTTCCTCAAATTCCGGGTTATATCTGTCAAATGGGGAAATATTTTTGAATAAATGAATTAGCAATTTTAGTTATACACTAAAATTAGCTTTGAATTTACTAGAAGCAAGGTCGACAGTATATAATATATATTTTAATAAAGAAAACTTACTAATTTTCCAACAAAGATATAATTTTTAACATGAAGTTAATATTAATGATGAATTCACTAGGGGAAAGGGTTTACAACACCCCAAATGCAAAATGAATAAACATCATGGATTTATTTAAGACTTCAAACTATATAATAACAATAATGACTTGGCTTAAGTCTGAAAGACATTCACTACTTAGAATTGTACAATTACAGAACTAGAGAATATTAGAATTGCTAAGGGTCTTAGTGATTATATTATAAATCCCTCAATTCTGATTTTATGCCCATTTACTTCAGGAACAGTTTTGAAGATTATGGTAATTTATTTGTAGGATATTTTTTAAAGTATTTTTTGTACCCTGCATTTATTCAAAAGACAATATTTTCTTAATTGATACATATTGTCTAACTCATTAAGAATCATGCAGACAGTAAAATAATCAGATTACTTAACATTTATTGTGATTTTATAATGGAACACAGGCATAACAAAATATCATGATAGGATAATGTCAGTGTTCATTTTATATATATATATGCTTCTATATAATATTTATGTATTTGTTATTGTTAATGGTTTAAAATTCCTTTAGTAAGGCAAATCTGTTGTGTTCCAAGGGTATGAACTTTGGGTACTTCGTCCTCTTGTACAGACTAGATATCTGGAATTGTGGGCACAGATATGAGGGCAAGTGGGCCGGCTGTCCACACAGTGAAGAAGTTAATAAAACTTACTGTTTATCTATGATGATTTCTCTCTTTTTTCCACAGAAACACACTTTGGGTTACATCGTGATCATTTCTATACCATATCCCACAAATCGCCTTCGTTAATGGTTTATTAAAATTTCAAGTCCACGATATAGGCTTAAAGTTTTTTTTTTGTCTGAATTAACATTTGAAAGCAGGAGTGTTATTTTTGTGATTTGCCTTACATGCGTCTTC